>NW_022437036.1:3182543-3204075 GCF_009761245.1 Sapajus apella
TCTTTCTTTCTTTCTTTCTTTCTTTCTTTCTTTCTTCTTTCTTTCTTTTCTTTCTTTCTGATTTTGCTGCAGAGTTTTCCTCTATCACTCAGGCTGGAGTGCAATGGCAGGATCTCGGCTCACTGCAACCGTCACCTCCCAGGTTCAAGCCATTCTTGTGCCTCAGCTTCCTGAGTAGTTGGGATTACAGGCATGCACCACCATGCCTGGCTAATTTTTGCATTTTTAGTAGAGATGGGGTTTTGCCATGTTGGCCAGGCTGGTCTCAAACTCCTGACCTCAAGTGATCCACGTACCTTGGCCTCCCAAAGTGCTGAGATTACAGGCATGAGTCACTATGCCCAGCCTCAACCAGAAATTTCTAATAATTCATCATAAAAATCGGCTCAAACTAAGAATTTTGAGATGTTGGGCAAGAAAAGAAAAATTCTCAGGCCTAGACCATGAAGAGGATGAAAGTGGAACTCTTGTTAATTGACTTGATTGTTGTACAATCTTTCCTAATTGCATACCTTAAGAACTGCATGCCAATGTCTGCAGTTAAACCATTTTTGCTTTAGATTTTTTGAACACTTCTCAAGTTCCTTAAATATCTCCTACTTAGTTTCTTTTATTGAACAAGCAACCCCTATGTGCATCGATCAGACTGCAGCAGAAACAGAGCCTCTTTCATCTGGTTGGGGAAACTAAATCCATTTGCCAAGACTAAATCCATGGTCTGTCCAATGACCAAGTCCCCGAGGAGATCCTCTGTGTGGGCCGACATGAGACAAGTCTGTGACTGGATTTTTATCCCTTAAGGCTGGCATGCCATTGATGGGCTGTGCAATTGAGAAACGAGCAAACACAGGGCCACGAACGAAAAGCACAGCATTGATCTCTTGCTCTACGGGAAGACTTCTGAAGCCCCTCTCTCGTACTGTGGTTCTTTCCCCAGCACCACCGTGGCATGCTGCAGTTACAGCCACACAAGCCTTCTGCCTCCGAGGCTCCCGTGCGCTCTTGGTTCCTAGCCTCTATCCACACACCTGGCTGCTACTCTAATATTACTATGAAAGATTTGCTTAGTTGTGTCTGTAGAGGTGCAAGGAAGGGACATTCCCAGATGGCTTTAGTGACACTGGCTTACAAGGATAGTCTTGTCCTTGCATAATTAATCTGTGTTTCAGAAATTCAAACACTGAGACATACAGCAGCCCCGTTGCAAATCAGAAGAGTATGGTTGCTGGGAGCAGGTGTGGAGCCCCCGAAGCTTGCCCTCTTGGGAACACCCAGCCTTTATTCTTCCAAATGAATGTCTGATGAGTAGGTGGGTCGTCACCCATGTGGCCTTTTCCACTTGTGCAGAGGCCACTTCAGAGCTTCCCCACATCCAGCCCTTACAGGATGAGCGTCACCTCAGACACTGGTCCTGAGGCAGGCAGGGAAGCTGCAAAGTGGGGCTTAGTCCACGAGGGTTTCGGCTTTGCTCAGGAAAGAATTCAAGGATAAGCCAGGTAGAAGGAAACAGCTTTATTAAGGTGGCAGTGTTGCAGCTCCATTGTTGCTCCTTCAGAGCAGGGCCGCCCCGTAGGCAGAGGAACAGCTCAGGACAGTTTTGCAGACAGTTTCTGCCTGTTATTTATACCCACTTTTAATAACAGGCAGATTAAAGGGCAGTTTATGCAGAAATTTCTAGGGAAGGGGTAGTAACTTTTGGGTCATTGCCATAGAAAGGGGCAGTGACTCCTGGGTGTTGCCTTGATTGACACTGGTGGACGTGTCTGCTTGGAAAGACGCTTCTGCCCTGGCCCTGTTTTAGCTAGTCCTCAGTCTGCTTCCATGCCCAAGCCTCACCTCTGGAATCGAGTCCCACCTCCTACCTCTGTCTCAGAAATGAGTCTTAACTAGACCCATTGTTCCACTGAGGCCCACTTTGAGTGGTCACGTTTTTACATGTTTGATTCCACATCTCTCCAACAGACTTGGTCAGGTATTTCTAAAGCACTCTTGCAATGATCCCTTATATCAGAGGTTGTTAAACCATGGTCCTCAGGCCACACCTACCCAGCACCTGGTTTTGTCAATAAGTTTTATTGGAACACAGGCGTGCCCATTTGTTTATAGATGGCCACAATGACAGAGTTGCATATTTGTGTCAGAAACATCTGGTAAGCAAAGCCTAACATATTTATTGTCTGGCCTTTTGCACAAAAGTTTGCCAACCTTGATCTAGAGAGCAGCAAGCCACCTCGTGATGATGTGTGTTCAGATGCTCTAAACTTCTTAGCCCATGGGTGCTCAGCAATGATTGCAACAGGCAGTGTGACTAGAGGACCACTTTGCAGGGACTCTGAGGCTCAGGTGGAAGTTTTCTCCACCTCCTCTCCAAGATGTCTCTTGACCCTGGATCACCTGGGTTCTAAACACCTCCCAGTGATTGCTCCTGGTGCGTACATCAACCTGGTAGAGGCAACGGTTGGGGGCCTTTGGCAAATTTCCAGTGGTGTGGGGAAGCTTGGAAAGAACCAGAGACCTCTTGACCCTCTGATGCCCTCTCCCACAACTCACCCACCTTGGTTCCTGGTTTTCTCTTCATTTACATTCTTGCAAAATTCATAACTGTGTGAAATTGCATGAAAGCATGAAATGTGCAGTGCACTTGAATAGCTCTGCCTGTGGCTATCAATAGGTACCCCCCCCCCACACACACACGGAGGGAGGGGGGGAGGGAAAGAGAGCTAGAGAGAGATTTTGAATTTAATGGTATTTGCAGTTAAGCCAGCTAGAGCTGGAGGGAATGTACAATCATCAAGGTGAAGGTAGCAATTTGCTGGGCAGCCAGCTTCTGCTCCATCTCATTCTAGTGCCTGGCGATCCGGCAGCCTCCACGTAGTGATGCTTAATTGGGAAAGAAAGAGGAGGTTTGGAGAAACTCATTTCTATTCCAAAGGTAGCCCTCATTTTTCTTCATTCTGACTATTCCTTTCTTCTGTCCTGTTGAGGTAAGTTAAGGGCATGCCAACAGGGAACATGCATGGACCACCTCAATTATGAACAGTTTCCTGGTTTGAACTCCAGTGTCCACATGGATTGAGTGCTGAAGGGCTGAGCCAGCATATCCCAGACTTGCCTTGTCAGTTAGCCAGGTTTGGGGAACACTGAATTCATCTGTAAGTGAATAACAGTTTCAGGTGAGGTGTTTCCTATGCTTGCCTCATTAACCTGCACATCCATCCTCTGAGGTAGTACCTCCATTTCAGAGGTGAGGATATGGGGACCTCATAGAAAGTCACTTGTCCAAAGCATGCTGGCTGGGATGAACCTGGGAGGAAGGGTGGAAGCAGGTGAAGTCTAAGGAGCGTCTTCTCACTCATACATTCAGCCTACGACAGCAATATCTGGATCTGCGTCTATACTGGTGCTTATGCGTGTATCCATCCCTGTATCCACAGCCATGTGCATCTCTGTGCACCTGGCATCTAATTAGTCCCGATATCTATATCTGCACCTGTACCCATATCAGGATCTGGATCTGAATCTACATCAATGTCTATATGGATCTTCATACCCCTATCTTATCAATATCCATATCATATCAATATCCATGTCTATATCATATCAATATCCATATTCCTGTCATATCCACATATCATCTCTAAATCCACATTTATATCATGTCATACCATATCTATATCCATATCATACCCATACCCATATTATATCCATATGATACTTATATTCTTACATTATATCTATATCCATATTTATAGCATATCCATATATATATCTGTATTCATATTCATATAAATCTATATCCATATTAATTCCATATCCATAACTGTATCATCTCTATAAGCCTATTTATATCATATATATGTCCGTATCAAATTCACATCTATATTGCATCCATATACATATATTTATACCGTATCAATACATCCATTTTCCTATATATCTAAAGCCCTATCATACACATTATAGCTATATCCAAATCACATCTCTACTCACATTTATATCCACATCTACACCATATCCATACGCAGATCATATTACATCCATATAATATCTGCATTCATATCAAATCCATTCCATGTCAAGTTCATATTCATATCACATTCATGTTCATAGCTATATTCACATCTATATTATATGTCTCTCCGTGTTATACCTATATCCATCTCCATCTTATATCTGTACCCATATCATATACCTTCAATGCCATATCTATATCCATTTGCATATATTTTATCGATAGCCTATGTCCATAGCCTATCCATATTCATATCATGTCCATACTCATATTCAGATCCAAGTCATATCCATTTTATATGCATATTCATATCTGTATCCACATCTATACATCTCCATTTATAATCAAGCATCCACGTGGCAGGGCCTTGAGGTCCCCGTTTGCATGGAGCTCACCAGCTACCTGGAGGTCAGACATGTATGGTCAGTCACAATCCTCTTATGTGTCACAAAGGAGAAACACACAGGAGCTTATCTGGGAGTACAGAGCTTGTCAGAGAAGAGGCCCAGAGAGGAGACATGCCAGATAAGACAGGGTGGGGCCCAGGCCCTGGTACAGCCATGGGGGACAGAGCCCCTGGAAAAGTCACCCCAAAGGCCTTAAGGGTGAGCAGGGCTCTGTGCTTTCAGGAACCTGCAGGGCTGCTTTGCTGGAGCCTGGGCTGGCTGGAGACCAGGAGAGGAGGCGCAATCACCTGCTAAAGGTTGGAGGGTCTGTGCTGAGTAGGGGCCTTAAGCAGAGAGGAAGTGGGGATGGCCTGCAGGTATCTGTTTACCTGCAGAGTGAAAAACTCCTGAGATGACACTTATTTTCTAAAAGGATACGAGCTTCTCAAACCTCCAAAGCCCGTCTCCAGTTCCTTATCCTTCCTGGATCACAGCCACTGGGAATTTAAATACAGAATCCCACATCTTTTCACACTGTATTTGCCAGAGTTTCAAGACCCTGACAAGAGTTACCAGGATGGGCAAACTTTATGAGAAGGAAGAAAACATGTCTATTCCTGAAGAAGGTGAAGTCACTGCAGGAGCTTAAGGCCCTTCCATCGCCTGGAATTCTTAGGTGAAGCTGTGCCCAGCAACATCAGGACATTCAGTCAATTTTCAACGAGGAAAAGACTTTTAATCAACATTTTCAGCCTGCAAAGCATGTTTAATTTAGGGGCTCTGTTTTAATCTGTAGATTATGTAACGGGAAGGCCCCCACGATGGCCCCCACGCACCCAGCACCAGGAACATTGCTTTCCTCTGCAAATCCCCACAGCTGTCCTCGGAACTCACAGTGGCTGTAATTACACCACATATCAGAAGGTGTCTTCGGGGAACTTGAGTGCCGAGAGACCGTGTGGAAAGCACATCCTGAATGTGATAGATGGAGAATTTGGGGGCCTTCTCTTCCTGAGTGATATGCCTTTCTTTGCTCATTTCTAAATCCTTTTCTTTAAAGATTTTTCTTTTCTCCTTGCACATTTACAGAGGCTTCCACTTTGCAGCTGACACTAAAATTGTCTGAAAAATTATTTTTACCATCAAGTTGAATGTAAAAGTGGGTTTATATTGAACTCGTGGACATAGTTTAAAAGGCTTCCTTGTCCTAGAAATGAGAATCGTTCAGGGGAGTGAGTTTCACACCGCGATGAAGTAAGTATCTTGGCATGAAAACCCCAGCAACTTGCCCTCACATCTCCACAGCAGGAAGTGGCTTTTGAGTTAGGATCAGGGATCACTGGCAATGTCAAGGGGACTCAATCCTCCTTCCCAGTGGCTTCTAGGAAGCTGATTAATGGAATTCAAGACCAAAGAGGGGGCCCCTACTGTTTTCCCTGACCACCCCCTTTTCCCCGACCACCCCCTTTTCCCCTTTTGCTTGAGAAGAATAGTCCTGAACAGCACTATGTGGGAATGAGCAGGAGACCACCTTCCCAGCTCCCCTCCCTGGTTGCTTCACGTGGTGGGGGCCTGGGTCTCCCTGCAGCAAGTGGGTGGGTAGATTGGGGCTGCAGGCTATGGGATTGTTGCCACTAGGAGCTCTCCAGGACTTGCAGGGGAAGGGGCTTCTGAAGTAGCCAAGCAGGTCTTAAGTACTATTTAGGTCACGCCCTTCCAGAACCAGGCTCTGAGATAAAGATTTGCGGGCTGGTGGGTTGTGTGGGAGAGGTTCCAGGGAGCCCCAGGGGCCTAGGGGAGGGAGGCTGGGAGGGATCCAGGCCAGCACAGGTGAGTTACTGAGCAGGAGGGCACGCAGTCCTGGGGGGCCTCTGCAATCACCAAAGAAAGTGTCTGAGAGTTGTCACACAAAGGGACGAGGAACTCGGAATATTTACTGACCATTTTTCTGCCCAGCAGTGGCTGAGCACTGTCCCCGAGGGTGCTGACTTCCACACGTTCAGAAACCGTTGCCAAGGAGAGGTGGGAGGAGTCCCAGCGGCACGCCCCATGCCATTCTGTGGTCCTGGTCTCCCCAGGACATACATCTCTTGAGAGTCTCTCAGGCCCACACTCTGAGTGTCCATGTTATTATTATTATTTTTTTTTTAGACAGTCTTGCTTTGTTCCTCAGGCTAGGGTGCAGGGGCATGATCTTGGCTCACTGTAACCTTCGCCTCCCGGGTTCAAGCAAGTCTCCTGCCTCAGCCTCCCGAGTAGCTGGGATTGTAATCCCGCCACCACACCTAGCTAATTGCTTTTGTATTTTTAATAGAGATGAGGTTTCACCATCTTGGCCAGGCTGGTCTTGAACTCCTGACCTCGTGATCCACCTGCCTTGGCCTCTCAAAGCGCTGGGATTACAGGCGTGAGCCACTGCATCCAGCCCATGTTACTATTTTTAAGAATGCATGGTCCTAGCTGCTCTCAGTAGCCTGGTTTTTCTCAGTGGTGATGCTGTTGGTCACAAGGCTAGCTGGCGTCTCTGGAGGCATTCCACACACACATTTGTGATCAAACTATGCCAAACTTAGAAATTTCCTTCCTTTTGTCTTTCCCCATGAATGTTAAGCTAACAATCTATTTTTCTGCTCTTTTTTATAGTGACAGATACCCCCTTCCCATAGTTAAACCTTATTTGTAAAATATGATACATTTGAGCATATCAATCTACTGTCTATCTTACACCCCCTACAATGTGACTAGACATGGTTGGAGGTCTGCTTACACCGCGGTTCGAACAAACTGAGAAAATGTGCATGAGCCCTTTTGACAAAGAGAAACTGAGCTCATGAGTTTATGGACACGGTGAGTCCAGGAACATGTGCAGGGCAGCACTTGGGACAAGAGGTGGCAGCAGCAGGATTCAGACTCTGACTCCATGTGGTGCAGAGCTCATCAGTTCTCACTATGCCGCGAACCAAGTGTCAGAAGACTTTTCATTCTGTTTGCCCTGCTGTGGGAATTAAAATTCAAGGCAGGGAAAGGTACAAAAACCAAGAACAAGGAGATGCTGTAGAGCTGAATATTTAAGAAGCATCCTGATCTATGCTTGGGATGCCTCCTGCCATCCCTTAATTCTTTAATGTAAGGAGCACTTGCAGGTGACCCCCTGGTGCCAGATGCCGAGTCGGATTCTGGCTCTGCACCAGTGAATGAAACAAAGGCGGTCCAACCGTCATGGAGGACAGACAGACTGGAGGAAAACGTCATAAACGGCAGACAGGGACCTATGAACTTACACATTTGGAGAGAATTTAGAGGGGAGAAAGGCGTGGGGACAGTGAGGAAACTGGCTGTTAGGTCAGGTGGGCAGGGGACAACTGAGGGCACGAGGGCGTCTGCAGGGCAGGAAGCAATCAGCAAGATGAAGAGCACCCTAAATGAATGGTTTGGCACGTGCAAAGATCCTGGGGTTGGGGGGAGAGGGGCTGGCCGGTTTGAGAAACAGATGGATGGAAGAGTGTCTGGGGCATTGGGCTGAACCCATCCAACCTCACAGCTCCAGGCTGAAGCCGGCAGCCCACACAAGAGAGTCAGCATGGTTTAAGTGAAAAGGAAGAAAATGACTTTCTCGATTCTATTTTACTCTCATTTTATCGTGACTCTAGAAAAAACAAATGCAGACCCCAGGGCCCCATCTTACCTCATTCTTCTCCCCAGATAAAACTCTCCCTAGGAGTGGCAGGTGTTTTTGTTTTTGTTCTCGTTCTTAGTAATTCCTCTTAGAATTCTACGTTAGCCCATGTCTGCATTCCCCTGTACAGATTTTTCATTTATTCCAAAGGTTCACACTATACCCATGATTTGGAACCTTGGCTAGGAGCGTTCCATGTCAGCATCTCACTTCATTTTCAAGGGCGTCACTGAGTTCCTACGTGCCCACCCCAGCACTCATTCCTCTAGCCCTTTCCCCACAAGCTCCTCAGCATTCTTCAGTGTCTTCCCACCATCAACAGTGCTGTCAGGAGCTCCCCTAGTGGACCATTGCCCATACAAAGCCCTTTGAGGGGGCTGTTGGATCAAAGGATTTGTGTGGATAAGCTTTGGGATGCGTCTGGGACAAGGCTTGCGCTGGGCCTCTGGGTCCTGGGGCCTAGAATCAGTCATGACAAAGAAGAACGCCTGCAAAAATTGGGAACATCTTTGCAGGGGATTGGGAAGGGACAGTGCCAGCCTTCCCGCTGCGTTGCAAGCCCTCCTCTAGCATGGGCTGTGCTGGAAGGTGTTTCTCCCAGGCTGTCTTCATTGTGACAGGTGGATTTCAGAATCCGTAGAATTGTGGACCTGGGTAGGTTTGGAGGCCAAGTTTGAATTTAGACGTATCTGCTTAGTAGTTGTGTGACCTTGGGCAAGCTACGTCACTTGCCGAATGGCAGAGCATCTCTACAAAGGGTGTAATTAAATTAACAATAAAGGATAATTGGTATGACTATATATGGCCCTTAGTAAAAATATAATAACAGATGTTGGCAGTGAGGATACTGAAAAAATTGTGGTGCTAGAGAGGGAGGAGCAGTGGAGGGAAAGGGGAGGGTGAGGAAGGTTAGGGGAGGAGGGAGAGCAGGAGGAAGAGGAGGAGGAGGAGGAGAGCGTTAAGAGGAAGTGGCAAGGTGCGCTCATTCACCAAGCCCAGGAATTAGCTGTCTGTCTTCGGCCTCATTAGTTATGTTCTTAATGAACCAAGATAGGACCAGACCTAACAAGAACAAGAAATGCAACAATATGAAAGTGCCCAGAGAGAAGTGCTTCTGAGAAGCCCTCATTCACTCCTTGGCCTTTTTCTAAAAGCGGGAGGTGGCTGTGCCTGAGGATCCCCTTTGGCTTCTTGGATAATTACCCAAATTTGGATCTCTTTGCTTTAAGGTATTTTTTTTTTTCAGGGATCTCAGGAGAGAAGCAGGTGCCAGAGACATTTCTATCATCCCAAAGCTGACCACATCTATACTTTTTCACAGCATCTCTCTATTCGATCAGATACGAGGAGATTTTATGGCGGGGGGAGGGGGAACCTGCCGGAAATGCAGCCCTGTGGCTTCCTCTTCCCTTTGTGGCAAAGTGTTGTCATCAAAGTTTGCATCTTTGCCTCTGCTCTCATTATTACACATTCAAAGTGTTATAGTGATGTGCCTGATGTGTATCATGCTTTTGCATATTTAACTTGGCTGTCGTAAAATTCACAATCACCTAGAATAGGATAGGGGCGCAGAAAGGGGAGGGGTGGACGGTGCTGGACTTGCAACGGTAGGGCTGAGTCAGAGCCCTGACTCTGCAATTTAGAAGCTTGGAGCCTTAGCCTCCTACCATGCCACTTTTCTGTATTTGGAGGCTGCATTTACTGCAACACCTGTACAGGGTTATTGTGATAATCAAGGAGAGCCAAGCTTTGTGCAAATAGTTTGGAGACTACCAAATATTATGTAAATGGAAAATGAGAATGGCGCCCTATTTCCACAGATCTGCCAAGGCAGTAGAGCTACCAAATGTAAGAAACAGGTCTAGATTTCAGTTTCATGTATCTTCGGTCCTTTCCTCCAGAAGCAGACCCTGAGATGCAATATTTATTAGGGGACGGTGCTCAGCAGAAAGGGGTGGGGAAACTGGGATGAGACAAAAGACTGAATTAAGCCTGGATGTGGTCTCAGTCAGACCCTGGGAGGAGCTCAGGGGCTTGGAGCACGCCACAGAGCTGCCTACCTCTTTGCACACCACACTCAAGCCTCCGTGGTGACTTGAGTCCCCAACATGTCTCCCGCCCTGATCTTCCCATTGCAGCCCTCTGGCCCACGAAGACACTCCTTGGTTGCCCCTGGCCTGGCTCACTGCTGCCCCAGGCTCAGGGCTCTCACTCAGAATCATCTAATCCTCTTTCTTTGTGATATCACATCATAATTACCTATGGGCCACCCTCCCTCAAAGGCAAGCCGAAGTCAGGGGCTGTTGCTTGTTTATTTTGTGTGTCTTCTGACCCTGAAGCTCCTACCCAGTGCCTGAGGCATGGAGGGCCCAACACCAGTGTAACTGGATGTTAATGACAGAGGGTTCCTGGCTTCTCAAATCCATGCCAATAATTCCCAGCCCTGCACACCATGCGAGGCCATTTGATAGTCATACCCACCCCATGGTGAGAGGTTCTATTGTCTATTTCGAAGATGAGCAATCTGAGGCTCAAAGACATTAAGTGGCTTTCCTGTGACCACACCACAGGGAAGAGACAGGGGGCCAGGTTTAATCCAAGCCATCCTGGAGTCCTGATCCCGTTCTCCTGACCCCTAGGCTTCACTGTCACCTATTGAGGAAATTAAGAGACTGGAATGATGCTGCCCTGGGCAATGACCAGTATGGGATGGCTGTTTGAGAGGGGTCATGAGCAGGTGGAATTTCAAAATGGGGCAAACAGGAGTGGGGCAGAGAAGGGCGGTACTGTCCCTCCTTCCCACACTCTGTGCCCAGTGCACAGCCTTGCACCTGGGCCCCAGGAAGCTGCTAACGGATGGCTGATAAATGGACCTTAGACACTTTCTCTATTCTTCTTCACAATTCTATGGACTGCTTTTCACGCTGATGACAGTAGCAGCTTAACTTATTATTACCTGCTAAGTAGTCATCTCTTGGACCCCAGCAAAGGTGCAGTTTCCACAAGTTTTTCTCTCTACGTGAAGTGCAATAGTCGAGCGTTGGAACCTCACCAGCAGTGTTTAAATAGTTCCACTCCAGACCTGCAGAGTCAGTCTCTGAAGGTGAGGCGGGGCTATACAGAGGTCCTGGGAGCCTGTGTTTTCCAGCAGCTCCTTGGTGACTCTGATGCTGCTTTCCTGAATATGGACATCCCTATACATTGCATGGGAAGATCTCGATTTTTCCAGAGCCGAGTCATGCACACATTTGGAGATTTTCTTACTACTTAAGAAAAATAAAATTATGAGTACAAAGTTAGGGAAAGCCCTTGGGAGTCCAGAAAAAGCCTTGTGTTAAGCCCACTGTGACAGCATGAAAGAAGCCCCCGGCCCTGTCCTGGGATCCTTCAGTCTGATCAGCCACATCTCACAGACTGGATGGTGAGGACCTAGGTACCCTGGAGATGCCACAGTGGAAGGAAGACTGTGTCAAGGGCTGTTTATGAAAGTTTAATGAAACTTGAATTTGGTCTTGTTTGGGGTACAGGGATGAGCATCCCACAGCAGGGAAGACACACAGGTGACTGAGCATCACCCTGGCACCCAGCACCTCCTCCTCATTTTTAGCTTCTCAGACTAAGATGCTGGAATGCCTCAGGTCCATTTTCCCGCCTTGTGTCATCCCTGAAGGACTGTCCCCTTTCATGGAGAAGCTCACAAACCATAGTCCTCTGGGGAGTGTGGGCCAGTCGCACAATCTGACTACAGACAGAACCAAAGCAACATTGCACTGCAGCAGCTCTCAGGCAGTCCCAGGTGCATTCAGAGAAGTGAGGCCAGCACCCCTGCCCTGTGCTGTCCCCACCTCCTTGCATATCTTATCACTGCACAAAGATTTATAAGGCCTGAGAAGAAGAAGGAAAGGTGTATTTGAGGAGAGGCAAATCTAGGGAGGAGAAAATAAAGAGGTTTGATTTGGGGTCTGGGCGCGGTGGCTCACGCCTATAATCCCAGCACTTTGGGAGGCCGAGGCAGGTGGATCACTAGGTCAAGAAATCCAGATCATCCTGATCAATGTGGTGAAACCCCATCTCTACTAAAAATACAAAAATTAGCTGGGCATGGTGGCACAGCCTGTAGTCCCAGCTACTCGGGAGGCTGAGGCAGAAGAATTGCTTGAACCCAGGAGACGAAGGTTGCGGTGAGCCAAGATCACGCCATTGCACTCCAGCCTGGGTAATAAGAGCTAAACTCCATCTCAAAATAAATAAATAAATAAATAAAAGAGGTTTGATTTGATTTGCTTCTATGATGTTTGTACATTCACTGATTCCCTAGCCACAGTGACCTCCAGCAGAAGTAGATCACAGGATGGTCAGGGTGTCAGCCACCCCAGTAAAGCCCATGGCATCATCTTTAACAGGAGTATTTCTTTTTTGGGGTGAGGGGTGGTGTCTCATTTTCTCAGCCCTGCTTGGTCCTGCACAGACATGCTGCTCCATGCGGCAGGCACGGATGGCCGTCAGCAAGATTTCCTCCTGCCACCATATTCCTGTGGGCCAGTGTGTGAACCTCAGAGCTGGACCACCGTTCTCATGAAAACAACCACCACAAACATGTCCCATCACTTACTATGTGCCAGACACTATTTTAAGTTGTGTGTGGGTTCACCTTTTTAACTCTCATCATGCCACTGTGAAGTAGATCCCCATGACCCCTCAGTGTATAGACAGAGAAACTTGAGATTGAGTCACCCACCCAAAGGTAAAGGTAAGAAGTGCCAGAACTGGAGTTGGGACAGTTCACTCTGGAGGCTGTGTGTGCAGTCACCATACTGTCCTGTCACTGGGGAAAAAATGTTCCTAGAAAAGCACTGCTTTCTTAAGAGAAACTAAAACAAGAATAAAGACAAATCAAAACAGAACAAATGGCATTTCCAGGCCCCTGGAAGGGAGCCAGTTACTTGTCTGCATCAAGTCCTGTATTTGAGGCTCAGAATTCTGAGTCGGGCAAGTCCCTCCTGCTACAGAAGAAGTAGAGAGAGAGCAGCTGAGATGCGCTGAGGGTGGAATGGAGCTGAGAAGGAGGCGGGGAGGGCCCCAAGCTGAGTAGCTCCTGGGAGTGCTGCCTTCATCAGCGGTAGATCTGAGGGAGGTGCTGCCTTCTGGGATGAGTTAAGCCCCTTCCTGTTCCAGGCTTGAAGAGGGGACTCAGCCTCCTCCCTTGCCATTCCCCTTCTAACCCCATTCCTATGACGCCCTCACTGGCTTCCTGCTCATTCCCCCACGACACCAGAGGCCCTGACCTTGCCCTCAGGCTGGTCGATTCCTCAGTTCAATATCAGAGGCCCTGATGGGCTCCCCCACCCTGCAACTGCTGCAGCCTCATGGAGACCTCTATCCCAGGCTGGGCCTGACCGCCATCTCACCAGCTCCTTTCATGTAGCAGAAAGGTGCTCTCTGGAATGAGGCAGTTCCCATACCTTCTCCATTGATTTGGGACCCTCTGACAGCCCTTGCCATGTCCCCTTCCCATGGCCATGGCTTACCTAGAGGCTAAGCCCATGTTGTAGTCTGTTCTCTGGAAACTCTCATCAAATGTGTCATGATTTATTCAATATCTGTTTCCCTAATTAGGCTCTCTTGGGGTTTGGGGAAGGCCAGAGAATCTCAGGGGCCTGGAAGCACAAGGCCCAGAGGCACGAGACCCCCTTCCGCTTTCCTTGGCTGGTTCCCATTCTTATAGAAAGCTTTCCCTGTGGCTCACTACCTCCTGTGGTCTTCTTGACATTGAGACGACCCAGACTCTCAATCTTCATGAGCCAAGGTTGGGAACCCCTGCTGTGTAGGGAGCACAGCTGTGAGGCCACGGGAGCCTCCCATTCCGACAACCTCCTCCCTCGTCCCTTGCCTCTGTCCTCTGACTTGCCCTGGGGCCTGTGGAAGACGGGAAGGAGTTGCATTTTTTCCATGTCTCCTTTGGTCTTCCTCTCTTTACCCATCCAACAAAAATATACCTGGTGCCTAACACGTGCCAGGTGCACCACTGAGCACTGAGAATGCAGGGATGAGTGACAAGGAGCACCACTCTCTGCATGTAGGCTTCCAGGTCCCTCGCTGGTTCCCTGGAAATGCCCCCTTCGCTCAGCCAGTCCCTGAAGATGTACTTAGCCTGGGTTTGCTAGAGTCACTGCTCAGCAATTGCCCAACTCCCATCAGCAACTCCTAGGCACCACGTCTCTCACAGCTTCCATCAAATCACCCACCCTGCTAAGAAAAAACTGCAGCCAGGGAGACCCTCTGGCTCCCAGTGTTTTACGACTTTCCTAATAAGAGGGAAATTTCCAGTGAGCATTGTCAGTAAATTCCCTGGCAGAGAGAACCCTCTGATTGTTCAACAGCCTCTTTCTCCATCCACCTGGGAGCATGATGGATGGACCTGCAACAAGGAAAATGTGAAATGAAACTGAATTGAGTAGCAATATGGTTCATTAATAGAGGCAAGATTTTTGAAGAGGGCTGAGGAAAGGGGCTAAATCCTTGTTTCCCTGACACCTTCAATTTGAGTATTCTTAGGAACGTGCCCATCTGAGTACTTACCCTTTTGCTTCCAAGAAAATGTTTCAAGGTTAAGCCAAACACGGACGCTGACTCTTGAAAACTGCCTCCAGCTTCTGCACTTGAACTCATAAAGTCAGGATAGAATTATAATGTATCCCAGTTAAAGAAATAAGAAAGAGAAGAGAAAAGAGGACACACATTCTAGAGAGAATTAAATGTTGGCAAGTTCAATTTTAATGCTGGGCTACGGTAAAACAATCGAGGGATGTGGGCACTGTTTTATTATTTATGCAGCAGGCTAAAAGTCATCTGCAAAGGAAATTGTGTGATAGACAGTAAATTAAGCAAAGCCGCCCTACAAATTTGGATTAAATCTTACACTGGTTTTAATATTTAATACATCCTCATGAATCACATTTTCACACACTGCTGTAGAAGTTCAGGAAAGGCTTTAGAATGTGTTGGTTTATTATTACTATTTTTCTTCTACTAAAACCTTTCTTTAAATAAAGCATGGAGTCAGTTGTATTTTATTTTACAATATAAAACACAAAAATCAAATCTCACTGACCAATGGTGTTGCTGGATTTAGTCCAATGCACAATGGGTGACTTAAATTCAAATATTACAAGAACAGCTCGAATCCCATCCCATCCGAGTCAAGTGCACACGCTCATTCCCTCGTGGTTTACTTTGTGATTTTAAGGAAAATTGGCTAGAAGGTTCATAATCAAATGTGCTATGGCAGAAGGGGAAGGTCTGTAGACCAGAGAACTCAAAGAACAGAGGGGAAAAGGTTTTAAATCCTGTGTATCTGACGGCATATTTAACACTCTGTAAGCTACCGGCTGACATGAACACATTTTCAGCTGATCAGGTGCATACAGTGGTGTCGCTTCATGCGCTCCCAAAATATATATGAATGCAAGCCTCATAACTCAGTTTTACAGTCAGATGAGTGAATCAACGTCTCGATGCATGAGCCAGAGAGGCACAAAGAAGGAATTAATATGAACCACAGAGTGACCAACTTAAGGAGTTCATGATTTAATGAGAGAGTCATGGTTAAGTGGTACATGAACGATTGGAGGAGGGGGTTAGGACACCTTCATTTACGCTACTGCTCACCAGGTGGCAGATACCCCTAACTGCTATCAGGAAGCTCGAAGCCATCTCAGAATTCTTCTCCACAAGGTTACTTCCAATGGATCAAAGTTGGCGCGGGAGACCAAAACCGCTTTCCACTCATGAATGGAACCAAGAGGACTGGCTGCATGAAGGGTCATGGTGGGAGCAGGGTTGGTAGGGAAGGCTCCAGTTGCACCTAGGGGGATGGCAGGTAGGATTGGGTGGTGGGATAGGGTCTGGAAGGGAGGACTAACGTGAGCCATATCACCAAGGCAGGAAGAAGAAGAGGGATGTGCGGGAGCCAGGAGAGAAGAGTCCGGGTGTCAGAGATCATGTCATGCAGTGAGGCAATCTGCAATGCTGGACCTGCTGAAGGCCATCTGGAGACCTCAGCCAAAGAACCGAGGCATATGAGGGAACTGGGGCCACTTTTGGGCTGCTGAGCATGCTGCTGATGTGAAGCCAGCGGCCTTTTGGCAGAGGATTTGTGTCCAAGGAAAGAAAGTGCATCTTTGCAGGGTGCCGCTGAAAACCTGCAGTATATCCAAGAAATACACAAAGAGACAGCTTCCGCGTCACCACCAGAGGAGACCCTGGAGTTTTCTGAAGCCCTGTCCTCAGCCAGCCTGCAGCAGCAGAGAAGACCCAACAGTGAAGTCAGGAAAAGGATGGAGATAGAACTTCAGATCATCCCCAGGCAGACGGTCTGGAAATTCTCCCAGGCCCAGAGATATGCTAGGTTAGGCTGGACTCCCCTAGAAGCAGACTGAGAGACGAGGCTGTGAGAGCAAGGGGATTATCTGGGAGATGATGGAGGTAATCCTAGGAAACACTGAAGCTGTGCATTCGTGTGTAGCATAATAGATAGGTGATTACATGTAGGAATGTTTGTAGATAGGTGCATATCCAGAGTATACACATAGAAATCTTTGTAGATAGGTGCATATCCACAGTATACACATAGAAATCTTTATAGGTAAGTGCATATACACAGAAATCTTTGAAGGTAGGTGCATATACACAGTATACACATATAAGTCTCCTCTGTCAGCTGAACAGGACCACAGCAATGAGCATATTCACAGTGAGCCCACCTAGAGCCCAACTACTGCTTTCTCCCATAAAGAAACCAGGGCTCCTGGGAAAAATGGCTGATTCTAGGATTGGTGCCAGGAATATAAAAGATGAGTCTGTAGCGTCTTCTGGTGTCAGAAAGCAAAGAAATACTCAAACAATAAAACTTCAAAAGTTAAAAAGCAACAACAACAACACCACGTAGATGGGGGTATGCCCAAGGGGCACAGGCACCCACTGATATAGTTCCCAGCGGTCAAAGCTGGAACAGTTTAAGCAAAAAAATAAAAATACAGTTTTGAGACAAACGAGTTTGACTGAAGGAGTTAGATAAGTGGAAATTCAGGGTCTTGGGAGCAGAAACCATGAGGATGTTTTGTGAAGATAAATTAAGTTAGGAGGATTGAAAGAGGCTAGCAAAGGGTAGACTGTGAGACAGGCGCTTTGGGCGGCTAGGGCACCACTTGGGTTTCTCTGGGCTTCCACACACAGACCACGTGAGGAGCTTCAGAGGGAAAGGTTTGTCTACTTTGCAAATCACGGCACTTCCATCTCAAATCTCTCATTTTCCTGAAGATTAAAGCTCGCTTCTATTTTACTTTCAGAATAGTCATTTGACATTTTCCTGAGAACAAGGCTGTTTTTCCATCCACATCTGTGTTCCCTAAAGGGTAGGATGGTGCCCTTTCAACCACGGAGCTACTATGATTTGCTCTACAGCAAGCCTGCGAGTCCTGCTCATGTAAGACAGCAGCAGGAATGACATGGTCACTGCTCCACCCGTTGTAATGTGCCTGCTGCAGAATAGGGCCATAATTAGTCCTGCAAGCCCTACAACTGCCTTCGCTAGAGCAGGTAAATAGATCAGGTGGCCCGGGGGCAGAAACCCAGCCTTTCCTGGGAGGCACCCAGGACTGCACAGCTCTCCTCCCCAAGGCCCTGAGCTGTAGGGAAGGCCAGTTGTCTGCTAAGAGGCACAAGGGTCATTTCAAACTCCTAGGAGAAAGTTGAACAGTGTGAGCATGAAATTAACATGATAATTAACATGATTGTAAGGTTTCTACAAGGTCTAAATCTAGATGTAATTTGGGTCATCTTTTCTAAATGGGTGTGCTTGTTTTACACACACACACACACACACACACACACACACACACAGACATATATATATATATTACACTCTACTGAAATTAAAAACTTCTGCTCTGTAAAAGCCACTGTTAAGATAATGAAAAGATGAGCCACAGATGGGGAGAAATATTTGCAAACCACGTATCTGATAAAAACCTTGTATTCAAAACATACAAAGAAGTCCTAAAAACTCAACAATAAGAACACAGCCTAATTTTTAAAAATGCAAATATATTTTAACAGACATCACACAAAATATACAGAAAGCATATAAAAAGATGCCCGACATCATTTTTCATCAGAAAAGTATAAACAAAAATGGTGATATTTCATCACACAACCATTAGGCTGGCTAAAATCCAAAATACCGACGCCAAATGCCGACGAGACTGCGGAGCGCAGGAACCCTCACCACTGCTGCTGGGAATGCAAAATGGTGCAGCCACTTCAAAGGCAGCCTGGCACCTTCTTACAAAGCCAAGCATAATCTTACCACAATTGTACTCCTGTTGACTTGAAAACTTATGTCCACACAAAAACCTGCATGTGAATGCTTATAGCAGCTTTACTTACAGTCAAACAAAACTGGATGTAACCAAGCCATCCTTCAACAGGTGGGTGGATAAACAGACTGTAGTATATCCATGCAATAGAATATCATTCCACAGGGGGCGGGCAAGGAAGAAATGAGCTATTAAGCCTTCAAAAACATGGAAGAACCTTAAATTTAAATGCATAGGAAAAGAAGCAAGTCTGAAAAGGCTACGTATTGTATATGTCATTCTGAGAAAAAGCAAAACTTCATTAAGTTTATGAGTGGTTTCCAAGTGTTCAAGAGCAGAGGGGTGGTGAATAGATGAAGTGTAGGGTATCTTAGAGGAGTTAAATTGTTTTGCATGATACTGCAATGTTGGAGGCATGCCATCATAAATTTGTCAGAACCAATAAAACTTAAGAGAATGAAGAGTGATACTTAAAATACGAATGCTTTGGCCGGGTGTGGTGGCTCACACCTGTAATCCAAGCACTTTGGAGGCCAAGGTGGGCGGATCATCTGAGGTCGGGAGTTCAAGACCAGCCTGACCAACATGGTGAAACCCTATCTTAAAAAAAAAAAAATACAAATGCTTTATAGAGCATTTAAGAGGTTTGTCCTCCCAGGGAGGACCCATGTGAGAAGAGAATTGAATTGTGCTGCAACTGTAGGGATCAACCCTGACCAAGGAGCTGGGACAAAGGTCCTGATCTGAATAACTAGTCTGTAAGAGTAAAGGCAGAAGTTATACAAGCACTGTTCTCTAGTTGGTGAAATTATTTCCCGTGGAGTCTGGGATGGTAACTCTGAGGTCACTCTACATGTATTACTAGAATCGAACAATTAAATAAATGACTGTTGGATTGGGAAGCCAGGTTGCTCCCTGTTGGAGTGGACGTTACTGAGGAGCGAGGGGAGGAGCCGAGAATGACCCACATGATTGTGGATTAGGGTTGGAGACATCAATGGAACTCATGTTTAGCTTAATATAGATAGAGGTAAAATATTCATAGGCACATGTATACACGTGGGTTAGTATGCATACCCATAATCTCTTGCTCTGTTAGTGGATAAGGCCTGGAAATAGTGGCATCCCAGTAGCAACGAGCACATCGACTGCGCAGATCTTCATTTCTAATGCCATTCTCCAGTAGAAGGAATCGAGGATTCTTAAACAAATGGCCCATTCTGGGGCTGGATCAGGTAATGTATAAGATGGGTCTGAAGCATCTTGCAGGGCCAAAAGGAAGAATGTGCTTGAAACAAACAAACATACAAACTATAAAACAACACACGCATTGACGAGGTTATGTCAAAGAGCGCAGGAGCCAACTGAAAACTCCTAATGACCAAAGCTGAGCCAAGGAGGCCAACCAAATTAGCAATAATGGCACGAGTGACAACTCCACTTAAAAATAAAACTCCACGGATCCATTTTGATATAAATTAATGGTTAAATAAATGAATGAATAAAAAAGGAGAAAAGACAATTTTCCAATGAAGGATAATTTCAAATAATTTATGCAGTTACCCTGCCTTCATGAGCAGGATCCCAGGAGTTGAAACATGACTCCCACCCCATAAGTGTTAATTACACACAGTGGCTTCCTTCCACAGTGCACAGGATGGAAGTCATCCATCCACAGCATGGATTATAGAATAGAAGGAGGGAGATGGGTAACTTTACAATAGAGAAACCTCAGCCAGGTGATCAAGGTCGACACAGGCAGTAACGTCATGTGGGTATTATGTACCTTTGATATAATGCAATAGGAACTTTTATTCACTGCTGTTGTAAATGCAAAACAGTAAAGCTACTTTGGCAGTTTCTTATGAAGCCAAAGATGCTCCTGCAATCAAGAATAGGAAAAGCGCTTTACCTCTGTGGCCTCCCTTCCCCAAACCCATAACTCCAGTCTAACCATGAGAAGACATCAAACAAATTCCAATAGAGGGATATCCTCCAAAATTGTAGGTACTGATGTGCCAATATTGGTTCATTAATTATGACAAATGTATCATGGTAATGTAAGATGTTAATTATATAAAAAATTGGGTGTGGTATATGCAGACCCTCTGTACTATCTTCTAATTTTACTGTACATCTAAAGCTGTTCTAAAAAATAAAGTCTATTATATAATTGTTCTCTGTTAGACATAGTTGAGATAGATATTGCTCAATGCCAGGTATATTCTTTTGGTAAATAAATTTGGGTTTTATTCTTGCACCTGGCACTCATTGAATGCCTGTTTCCAAGCTCTGAGAAGAGAGCAGAGAACAAGGAGATGAGGTTCTGAGGACACTCACGGTCTTTCCTTTGTGCCACTGCTCTGTGCATTTCTTGTGACATGGAAGCTGCTCTGCCAGGTGTTTTGCTCGTGCCTGAATTTGCCTTACCCTCTCCTCCTACAGCAGGACTCATATTGACAACTAGAGTGGGCCATGTTCAACTCCCAAATCCCAAGCCTAGGGCAGTACCTGGCAAAAATGAATAAATAAATAAATGCATGTAATGGATCAACACATTCCTTCTTTCATTTACCAAATTATCATTAAATGTCTATCCTGTATTACACACTGTTAGGTCAAAACTCATGGCCAAAAGATGTTGAGGATTTCTACCAACTGCCCCCATATGGGCACCATGCAAAAACAAGAACTGTCTTTGGAACAAGCTGTGGGTAAGTGTGATACCCACTAAGACTTACACAGAACAAGTGGTGCTTGGTAGTGACCCGTGTGCAGATACTTTCCATGGAAGGGAATTAGGTGTTCAGCATGTGCTATGCCCCCAAATGTAGTGGATTATTTGGATAATGACTTTGTTACAAATAACTTGCGCTAAGAAGAAGAAAGATTGCACTAAATTATTAATGGGGCTCATGGAGGTAGGAAAAGGGAAGAAAAATCTCCACATATTAACCTTTCCTTCTCCTCTAATCAAGAAAGGGCTGTAGCTGAAAGGGAAGAGATGGGATTTGGTGAAGTTTATTGCAGCGTAATTCCCTGCCCCTGCCATTTTCCCCATTCATCAGCCCATGTGTCTCAA
>NW_022437036.1:3204175-3213653 GCF_009761245.1 Sapajus apella
AAAATAAATAAATGGGAAAAAATTATATATATATATATATATAAAATAAATAAAATAAAATAAAAGCTTAAAAAAAAGAGAAACGAAAAAAAATGATTTTGTCTCTAATATCTGCTCTCCTTCCACATTCAATAAACATTTATTGAAATGGATTACATGCTGGTATGACTCTAGGTGTGGTGGATGCACCAGGGACGTTGTCTTTGCCTGCAGGCAGATTGCATTCTTCTGGGGAAGATAGAAAATGAACAAATAGGCAAACAAATTAGTATTTTAAAATAGTTATGTATGCTAATTATGACTTTAGACACCTTCCTGTGACCACAAACTCAGCACCTCTAGATAAAATAACAGCTCTTTCTCTGTGCATATTCCTTCTCTGGATGGTCATTTACATTCCCTGGATGCCTTTCGACCTCATCTCAATCCACCCTTCTGCCTGCTCATTGGGATCCAAGCCCACCATGACCTCCTGTCTACCTTGAACATTCTCAGCTAGCCCACCTCAGCGTCTTCATTGCTATAATTTGCTCTTCCCGGAATCATCTTCACCACCTCTGACCTTTCTCATTCTTTTGGTTTGGATTAATTAATTGATCCACCTCTTTGTCAGTTTCCTTCTAGGTTTTAACTTCCCTTTACTCTGGAGGTGAAAAATGCCGGCTCTGGTCACGCAGCTATCCACCCCACACTGAGCTGAGGGTGCATGTGGCCTCAGCACTGAGGCATGCCCAGGTGTATTAAAACTATTCTGTGAGACAATTCTTGGCACCAATCCCTGTAGGGTTCCCATTGTCTTTGGCAGAGAAGCCTGTGCATAGCACTGAGTTGGGGCCAGAACATGGTTTGTGGAGAGTGGGTCAGCAGTGGGGTGGGTCAGGGGCAGATAGCTAGGCCCAAATTATAGTTTATACAATTAGCCAGCATCAGGCAGAGTGGAGGTGGGGAGAGGTGGCTGGCTTTGTGGAGCTGTAGCCACAGGGCAACGTTCAGGGCAAGCAGAAGCTCAAAAGCAGGAACCGTTCTTTTACCACGGCATCTGTTTAGCACCTTGGACAGCTCATAGGAAGCCGGGAACCTGGACAGTTGTGAAAGAACTTTTCACTCCATGTTTAAAGAAGTGGCATCCACTCTGGGGGTAAAATGCAGACCCCAGAGTCACAATCTACAGCCCCCCAGGAGCTCTCAGTTCCTGACATAGGTAAAATCATTCATTCATTTACTAGCGGCACACTCTGTGAGAACTTCTTAATGGGCTGGGCTCATGTTTGCAGGATGCGCCTGGGTGTGCCTCCATCTGCAGTGGGAAGGACTTGGTGCAGGTGGGTACCCCTACTTGAGACATTGCTTCATTGCAGAAGGGGAGCCTTCGGAGCGAGGGAGACAGGCTCACCTTCCAGGTGGGTACCCCAGCTCAAGACGCTGTTTCATTGTCTGGAGGGTGTACCCACCTGCACCAAGAGCAGCCTTTGGAGTGAGGGAGAGAGGCTCATCTCCCAGCTCTGCCATTTACATGCTGTATGGTCTTGACACAAAAGTAGAATGATAATAAAGACACAAAGTTATATCACACTTCATTCCTCCAGTTTCAAGCTTATCACCGTGTAAGCTGATGGGTTGCTAAAAGAACAATAATTAATGCCCCCCAAGCACAGAGCCTGGCACCTGGACCCCACCCAGTTAACGATGAGTGTGGGAACTGTGGAGGGCACCAGCTCCCAAAGCCTCCAGCCCATCCTGTGGAGACCACAACACAGCCACATTCTCGAGCACTGCACAGAAGGGGAATATGCTTTTGATTTCATTTCATGGGCAGTGCCCACAGAATGTATCCGCCTTGAAAAAACAAATACAAAACCTCCATTGCTTTCTAACCTGCCACACTGAATTCAGTGCAGCCCCAACATGGGAAATGGCAGGTCAAGCTGGCCTGACTTCTCAACACCAAATAATTAATATACAAAGCCCGTCACACAATAGTGCCATCCTAGGGCTCCATCCATCTTGTGAAGGCAGAAGGCTGGCAGCTTCCCTGCAGTGAGACCATCGGAGGTGTTCACTGCGGTGGGTATTCCACCTTCCTTCACTGTCAACGGCGTGTACAAGGCTGTCTCTACAAAGCCCCTATTCTCTTTCCTTTCATGTTCCTGTCACTGCAGAGTTGGCAGGGGGGCCATTGTGAAGCACTCTAATTGTTTCCAGGAATAGGTGATGTTGCCTTAGAAAGCTAAAAACCCTACCATGTCCCCACTGAGAACACTGGAGGCTCATTCCCTTTAAATATGTAAATATGTCACACCCTCTCTGTGGAGTGCACAGCCTGCCACTCTCCATGCTGATTGCTTACATTTGAGGACTTTCTGACAGTTTGAGTACTGGAAACAATGAGAGAGAGAGAGAGAGGGAGAGAAAGAGACAAGGAGGAGGAGGAGGAGATGAGAGGGAGAGAGAGAGAGCAAGAGAGAATGAGAAAAAGAGAGAGAGAGAGACAGAAGAGCAGCACAGAACAATACATTTCTCTTCCTTAAAAGAGACACCAAAGTTGACAGAACCATCCTTTTATTTCTATATTAGAATCTCCAGAGCATTCTTATTTAGGTAGCAATCTTTTAGAAAAGATACCACTTTCCGCAAAACACACAAACACCTAATTCACTGGGGTGATATTTGCCATGGCAATTTTTTAGATAAAGAGCTATTTTGTAGTGTTTTGTGAGCAAGATATTTTTAATAGTTGTCGGCTGATCCTCTGTTGATGGAAACGTTCCCATCCCCATGGCTCCTGGCAGAATATTTGAGCTTTTATCTATGTTTATGTAGGACATCAGGACCAGGACTTATTCCATTAAAGTCCAACAAAGGGAGCTTCTAGGTGGTGGTGGGCAGATCACTTTGGGCATCTGAGTCTCCAGAGTCAGGTGGCCTGTCTTGAAGGGCACAGGTACTGGAAGTAAGAGATGTCATGGTCCGAGGTGGGACCTGGATGAGGTGCATCTCCCAAGCCCCCGGTGCCCCCAGAGTCTGCTTACCCTGTGGGTCCTCTGCAGCTCCCCTGTCCTACCTTTCAACTGCTTGTTGCTCACATGCTCAGAAATGGAAAAAGAACTTGTTCATGCTACATCAACCATGGCTGACAATAAGGTGTGACCCTTTCTAGTGGACTTTTAATTTAACATATCTTAATCAAAAACTATGGCTATTTTATTCTTATGGAGAGTTTTACTCGTACATGAAGTAGGAATACGAATCTAAGCAAAAACATTACAATCTCACTTCCTATGTTGTTATACGCTTACCAAATTTCTGGTGGATATCCTTTGGTGTTTCTCTAGAATGTAAGTTTCACAAACTATAAGACTATTTTATTCCCTGCTAATTTGGTGTCTAGAAATGCCTGACACCCAGAAGTTTCTCAAACTAAACTCATTGAGTGAATGGATAAATGAATAAGTGAATGCGATGATCCAATTTTTAATATATCTGTGGTAGTTTAGTCTGTAACTTTTATATCGCACATTTTAGTTCATATTTCCGTGCTTATTTTTCCAGTTTCCTAGAGTAACTTTTCCAGCTACCTTCCTCTCTTTTCTACCCCTGTGTAATAGTCAGTGCTATAAATATCCTTGCACAACTTTCTCAGTGAATACGAATTCACAGACAAAAGCACATCCTCGTAACGAGGTTTATAATCATTTGTCTTTAAGCGGATATTGTTACACTCTATTCATGTCTACAACCTTCATGCTCTATTCTTCAAACTCACCTATTCTATCAATGGCTACTTTCTAATTTAAAAACAATGGGAATAAATCTCTACAACTAATTCTATAATCCCATATACTTATAATTATATATGATCCCACATATTTATAATTTTGTACAATGTTTTAGTATCTATAAAATGAATAGAAATGAAGTTTTTTGGTAATAGGGAGCTATAACTTTTTAAACCAAAACTTAAATGGGTATTACCTGATTCCTTTACATATGATGTATGTCAGTTCATGTCCTGATCATGAAGCTTGCTTAGACCATTTCACATGGAGTAATAGATCAGGCACAGGTATTACCTGGGTGTCTTAGTCCACTGGAACTGTTATAACCAAATATTATAGACTGGGTGGCTTAAACAAAAATTTATTTCTCACTGTTTTGGAGGCCAGAAGTCCAAGACCAACAAGCTACCAGCTTATTTAGTTCTTGGTGGGGACTTTCTTCTTGGCTTGCAAAGGGCCACATTCTCCAGGTGCCCTCACTCAGCCTTTCCTTGGCATGCATGTCTGGAGAGAGAGGAGGCCTTGCTCTTCCTCTTGTTATAAGGCCACCAATTCCAGCAAATTAAAACCCCACCTTTATTTAACTATTATTTTATGTCAGTGACACATGTGCAGGTCTGTTTTACAGGTAAACTCATATCATGGGGGTTTGTAGCACAGGTTATTTTGTCACCCAGATACTAAGCCTAGTAACTAATCATTATTTTTCATGATTGTCTTCATCCTCCCACCCTCCACTTTCAAGTAGGCCTCCGGGTCTGTTGCTCCTCTCTTTGTATCCATGTGTTCTCATCATTTAGCTCTTACTTATAAGTGAGAACATGTGTATTTGGTTTTCAGTTCCTGAGTTAATTTGCTAAGGATGACATCTTCCAGCTTCATCCATGTTTCTGCAAAATACATGATCTCATTCTTTTTTATGGCTGCATAGTATTCCATGGCATACATTTAACACATTTTTATTATCCAATCTACGATTGATGTAGAACTGCATCTTTATGACTTCTTTTAACCTTAATTACCTCCTCAAAGCCCTATCACCAAGTGAGATCACATTGGAGGTTAGGTAGGACCTCAACATATGAATTTTGGGGTGATGGGGACACACAGTTAAATCTATAAAACATGGATAGAATAAGTGTGCTTTTCTGGACAGTATATCTTCTAGGGAAACCCTCTGCTGCAAGACAGCCTGGGGGACAGGACTTCTGAAATAGTATATTAAGCTTGTCCAACCCACTGCCCAGGGGCCACATGCAGCCCAGGACAGTTTTGAATGCAGCCCAACACAAATTTGGAAACTTTTAAAAAACATTATAAGATTTTTTTTGTATTTTTTTTAGCTCAACAGCTATCATTGATGTTAATGTGTTTTATGTGTGGCCCAAGACAATCATTCTTCTTCCAACGTGGCCAAGGGAAGCCAAAAGATCAGACACCCCTGTGTGAGAATATCTATAAATATTCCCTTTCAGGAAAGCAACAACAACTCTGACAAAATATTTCAATATCAACTTTTTCAGAATTCTTGAGATTCACCAAAATGTGGCAACAACCTGAGGAGCATTTATTCAAGAAGAACTGTTGAACTTCAGTAGGAATAGCAGGGCCTGTGGCTTTTAACTTGATCTATTTCCATATCCTTCTACCTGGCTCCACAGTTGTCTTAAAAACTTCCAATTCAAGACTACAATATCTGTGAGAGGTAGCAGCTTTGCAGCCAATATAAGAAAAATGCTGGGCTTAGAAATCTTCAAAAATTCAGAACTTTGACTTTATTTGACTATCTCACAAGGAAAAGCCATTCTCAGAGCTTTGGAGCTATCTGACCTGACACAGAACTCACCCCACTGAATAAAGCCTATCTACTGGGTGAAACAATCAGTGGCAATTGTTTAACAATGCAGCCATATGAGATATCATTTGAGACAAAAAAAATTTGACCAAAAACTTGCAACAAAATATCAGGGAAAAAAGATGTCCACAGAGGGCTTAAGAAGAGTAATATAGACCCCTATTTCTCACTGTATACAAAAATCAACTGAAAATGAATGGGGAATTCACATGTAAGACCCAAAACCGTTAAACTACTAGAAGAAAACATAGGTGAAACACTTCATGGCACTGGTCTGGACAAGTATTTTTTGAACAGAACTTCAAAAGCACAGGCAACAAAAGCAAAAATAGGCAAATAGAATTACATGAAACTAAAAAGCTTCTGTACAGCAAAGGAACAACAGAACAAAAAGACTACCTGCAGAAGAGGAGAGAATGTTTGCAAACTATGCATCTGACAAAGGGTTAATATCCAGGATACACGAGGAACTCAACTCAGTAGCAAAAAAAGAAAATATTTTGATTAAAGAAAGGATAAAAGATCTGAACAGAGATTTCTCGAGAGAAGACATACAAATGTCTAACAGGTGTGTGAAAAAAAACCAAAACCCATCACAGTTAGAGGAAATGCAAATCAAAGCCACATGAGATATCACCTCAACCCAGTTAGAATGGCTATTTTCAAAAAGGCAAAACTTAACAAATGCTGGTGAGGATGTCAATAAAGAGGAACTCTTAAACACTGTTGGTGGGAATGTAAATTAGTACATTAGAACATTATGGAGGTCCCTCAGATAATTAAAAACAGAACTACCATGTAATTCAACAATCCTACCTCTGGGTATATACCCAAAGGAAATGAAATGAATATGTCAAAGAAATGATTATACTCCCATGTTTATTGCAGCACAATTCACAGTAACCAAGATATGCAATCAATGTAGGTGTTCATCAACAGAAGAATGGGTGAAGAATATGTGGTATACAGACACAATGAGGTAGTATTCAGCCATAAAAAATAATAAATTCTTGTCCTTTGCAGCAATATGGATGAACCTAGAAACTATTATGTTGAGTGACATGAGCCAAGCACAGAAGAACAAATGTCGAGGGATCTCACTCATGTCTGAAATCCAAAAAGCTGATAACATAGAAGTAAAGAGAAGAATAGTAGTTTCCAGGGCCTGGGGAGGGCAGGGAGGAGGCGTGATGAGGAGAGGCTGATCAGCAGGTATAAAGTTCCAGTTAGGCAGGTGGAATGAGTTCTCGTATTCTATTGCCCAGCAGAGTAACTGCAGTTAAAAATAATGTATATAAAAAAATAGCTAGAGGAAAGGATTGAACACTGTTGCCACAAAAAAATAATAAATGTTTGAGGTGATGGATATGTTAATTACCCTTGTTTAATCATTACACATGTAAACATGCATCAAAACATCACCCTGTGCCC
The DNA here is from genome assembly GCF_009761245.1 of Sapajus apella. Taxonomy (NCBI): domain Eukaryota; kingdom Metazoa; phylum Chordata; class Mammalia; order Primates; family Cebidae; genus Sapajus; species Sapajus apella. The sequence continues at coordinate 3,211,238 of NW_022437036.1, forward strand.
TGTAAATACATGCAATTATTGTGTGTTAGTCGAAAAGAAAATAAGACTTATAAAGAATAATACAATGATAGCCCTTCAGGCTGAAAGGAAAAGACACTAGTCAGTAACTTGAATTCACCTGAAAAAATAAAGAGGACTATAAAGGTAGCTATATAGGTAAATATGAAAGACAATCTAAATGCTTTTTTTGTAACTCCTTTCTTCTCCCATCTGATTTAAAAGACAGCTGATAAAAGTAATAATTATAAAACCATTTGGATGGGTTTATAATGTGTAAAGATGTAATTTGTACGACAATAGTGACACAAAGGAATGGAAAGAGAACAAATCTTTATCGAAGCAAAGCTTCTTTGCACAATGGAAACTAACTTGGTATTAATCCAAACTATCACATTCTTAAAGACTGATTCTCATGAAATTATCCTAAACGATGCATTGCACCCTTACTTAGGGATTTTCAGAAAAATTTTTCAGTTTTTGTATTGTTTGTTTTATTTATTTTGTTTTTATTCTCTATTTTATTTAGTTCTACTCTAATCTTTACTAGTTCATTCTTTCTGCTTCCTTTTGCTTTAGTTTGCTCTTCTCTTAAAAAGAAACATGGATACAGGTGGAGTCCATGTTCTTAGGTGAATTAATATAAGAACAGGAAACCAGATCCTGCATGTACTCACTTACAAGGGGAGCTAAACATTGAATACACATAGACATAAAGACGGGAACAGCAGATACTAGGAACCACTAGATAGAGAGGGAGAACAGGGGAGCATGGGCTGAAAAACTTACCTATTGGGTATTGTGAACACCACTGGGGTGACAGGGCCATCTGTATCCCAAACCTCAGCATCACACAATATACCCATGTAACAACCCTGCACATGGATCCCGTTTCCAAAAAAAAAGTTGAAAGATTCAACATGAATGAATGGTTGGAAATAAAAAGAGAAAGAATGATAGAAACTTCCAAATAAAACTAAAATCTTCCTGTGTATTTTTCTAAGCTTTAAAAACGCTTATGTACCAATATATTCCTGTAGAAAACACACAGTCTAATCAATTGGAGTCAATTGGAAAATCCCCCTGTTTTACTCTGTATGATTTAGAGATCTACCCATGTTAATAGACAGATGTTGTTCTTTCATTTGGAATTGCATATATCCTCCCACTGGAAGACAATACACTAGTTTTAATTTAGTTATTGCTTTCTGCCATCGTTCCCCTCTCTAAACAGTGACGTGTATGTTCCAAGCACTATTTTGTCATCAATGCAATTAAATAGCTATAATACATACTATATTCATCTTGCTCTAATGCTTGGGTGAGAAGTTTTCTTTTAGGTCTTATAGTAATTTTGTGCAATTTGTTTGATTTTCTTGTTCATAAAAGAGTTGCATTTATTTGTCAATTCAAAAGTTTGCTTGGTTAGAAAGAAGGGGAGCTGAAAAATTTTAAAGCCCCATACATGTTGTTTAATGCCTGAATTCCCAGGACAATCAATTTTTCGTCCTATGTGGCAGAGAAGACTGAAATGTCCCAGCCGACTCGAAAGGAAGTCACACTCTGAGGGGACTGTACTGACACAGCCAAACAACCTTTAATAAATCCACTCCAAGAAATGCAAGCAGGAGCCAAACCAATCAATCAAGCCCCACAGCTCCAGAGTGAAGCGTTGGGTGTATCCCCTCGTCCTCCAAGGTTCCAGCAGAGGCTTCTTTTCAATAGTGGCTGTAGCAAGGACACCAGCGACAGGCCTGGCTGACGCAGAAGATCAGCCTTCCTCATGTCCATTCGGCAAACCAAGGGCACTGGCTTAGTTTGGGCACATGGCCTGCAGCCATGCATCCTCAAGAATGGGAAGCTCCAGGTGTTCCGCCCAAGCACTGGCCTGTTACAAGTCTATGTCTGCACACACCATTCTCTCTGTATTGAGTGATTACTTTCTTCCATTTCTTTGCCTCGTGTGCTGTACGTTTCCTTCCAGGCCAGGTCCACCTATTGACTACTCTTTGATGCAAGTGATAGATTCACTCACTTTTCGATGGTCACACAACAGACTTGACTGAATATACGGAAAAATCATAATTATTACCATAACCATAATCACCTTCATCCTTACCACTATCACCATCAGTATGATCACCCTCATGATCATCATCATCACATAACTGTCATCGCCATCATCATCACCACCACCACCAGTAACATCACCATCCTCTTCATTGCCAGCCTCCTCTCCACATCATCATCATCAATGCCATCAAAATCACCATCACCGTCATCATCACCATCATCCTCACTAGTTTAATCATCACACCATCATCATCACCATCATCTTCATCATCAGTTTTATCATCACACCATCATCATCACCATCATCTTCATCATCAGCTTAATCATCACACCATCATCATCATCA
>NW_022437036.1:3213663-3255894 GCF_009761245.1 Sapajus apella
TCACCACCATCATCAACATCTTCACCATCAGTTTTATCATCACCACCCTCATCGTCATTGTTTTGTCATCACCATCGCCACTACCAGCGACATCATCACTTCTCTCATCAGTAGTTATCAGGTCATCTAGAATTTACAGTGTGCTTATTCTGAATAAGACATTCTGCTCAAAGATTACATATATGTTTTCAGTTAAGCCTCACAGTTATGATACAGGCAGATGCTATTATTGCTCCCCCTTCCATAAATGAGGACACTGAGGTACAGAGAGGTGAAGTAACTTGTCCGAGGTTATATGAAAATCTTGGTTTCTTGATTTCTATTTCCATACATCCATTGGGTAAGTAATGACTTTGTTTAATTCACAACTTGGCTTGAATGTTGTTACCTGACTTTGACTAAGGTTTCTATAATAATATTAACTAGGCCTTTGGTACACACACTGTGGTCCATGAACCTGCACCATCAGCTTTATCTGAGGGTTTGGTGGAAGGATGAACCTGAGGCTCCCAGCCCAGACCGATGGAATCATATCTGCATTTTAACAGAACCCCAGCCGATGATCTGAGAGCACACAGCAGTGCAGGAAGCAGTGCCCTAGCATACATCCCTTTGTTCTTTTCTGACACAGACCTGAAACAGGCATATGCCATGGTCCTACAGGGGTTGTACCACCTGTAGAACCAACTTGCTATTGTCTCTGCCTAATAGACAGTGTGCAGAAATGTTTTTGGGGCATCACCAATTATTTGCACTTGGAAAGCACAAGGTCACATAGCCAGTATCTCCAGAATAGCATGGAAGGCTGGTGGGGGAAGCGTTCCCTGGAATTGAGGCTAGGGATGAGCTACTTGCAGGACCTTACCATCCCCTCACCCTATGGCAGGGGTCATCATCAGCTGGCTGCCCTCACAGATGACAGCTTGCCAGCTGGACCCCTGCTGTGTGCAGTTGTTTCTGCACAGATACACAGATTATTTTACCTGCATTAAAGGACATTGATTATTGGCTGTATTTGTTGGACTCTTTGAGTCCTTTTGAGTCCTTTCTTCCTCGTGCACAAATTGAGATAATGAACAGAGTCTGTCTCCATTATCAGGTTATGACAAAGACTAAAACACCAATCAGAGTTTACATAATAACTGCTGACAATTGAATAGAATAAAAGCTATAACAGAGTTAATAGTATTGTACTTACACCAATTACTTGATTTTGATGTGCTACAATTGTATAAGATGTCACCATTGGGAGATGCTGAATGAGGAATTCACAGGACTCTGTACTATTTTTGTAACTTCCTATGAGCCTATAATCATATACACACAGGCAATGGTATCATGCAGCAAACCTTTCTAGTAAACAGCATACCTGGTTCTGGCTGAATCAAGCAAGGAAGACCAGAAAGTAATGAGCAGTCCTGTCTGGGAGCCCCTGCTGGAGGCATGATCTCCACTTTGCTGCTCGTTCACTGCTCTGCCTGTGACTCAGGTTCCAGGTAGGGAGCCAGCTATGGGCCCAGGACTGAAGCACCTGCTATACCTGAGGTCTGGGAGGGCAAGGTGTCTGGGTAATAGTCCCATTGGATGGAATTCGGGGGCTCTTCAAAAGGATTTGGATGTCTTGTTGCCAGAGCTTGCTATGCAGCCAGATAAGCACTTGAACGTTACACACCTCTGCCTTGGTACTCACGGACAGAGCCAGTGAGCTTCTGTGTAGGGTAGAGACCTGTGTGCCCCCAGCCCCTCCTGAGCACTAGGTCACCCTAGAGCAGGAACACATGTGATTTCAACCCCTCTATGTGCTCTATAAGCTTGTGTGTTTGTACACACATGTCATACCCCTATGAGGAATTATATGGAAAGAACAGTGTTGAATTTTACATGCATAGCTTTTTTTCTTATAGAGGAGAAGACAGTGGTCAGTTATAATTCTCCATTGCTAATATTAACATAGTTGCATTCATGTTCTCTTAGCTCTTTTTCAGGCACAAATTTGTGTTTTCTCAAGCATTTAAAGCAGATCACAGAACTTAGAAGTGACGTCTCTGTCTACTGCTTTATCACGATTTTTCAAAATTTCTGACGGAAGCATCACTGTCCTCATTTTCCAGCCCGGCATCTCCAGGGCGGACGTGGATAGACGCCTCTGTCAGTTTACACACTGCTCAATGACAGGTTGCAGAAAACTCAGATGCTTCCCTCATAAATAAAATCTAATAATTGTGTGACACACGGTCTTCCTGGTGTTAAGAGTGACGGGGGCATCTCAATTTGAAGAGTCTCAGGAAAACAACAGTCTTCAGAAAACACGCAGAGGTCTCACCCTCGCCCTATTACTTGTGACAGCCGGGGCTGTTTGCAGATGAGCGATGTTGATGCAGGTGACCCGGTGGCATCGTACAGTTCATGAGAGCTGAACAAATTACCTGTGCTAAGGTCAACTGCGCCTTGCTTGGCTGTGGTCCCCCTACCCCCACCCTACACTCAGCTCCTCAGCCGAGGCGTGGAGCTCAGGGGGACAATAATGTGCTTCATCAGGACGTTCCACTCTTGGGCCTCTCATTCTCCAGTCCTCAAAATAGCTTCCCCTTCAGAAGTGACTTCCCAGAAACATCAGTCCATGGTCATGACTGTGGTGCCTGTGGGTGGAGAGCGGGCACAGCCACTCACGGACATGTTCCCGGGACTCAGCTCTGGGTGCTCAAGGCTGACTCCACACCACTCAGCACTAAGTTACCACACACCCACCAGCTCCAAACCCTATGAGGGTGGTCAGCATGTGGGCTCAGGAGCCAGGCTGCTGATGTCCAAGCTTCAGGCACTCTCAGGTGACCTTCCTGTGTCCTGAAGTCCTCTCTGCAAAATTCAGATAATATTAACACACTTACAGGGCTTTTGTACAGACTCAAGGGGTCAGGGCTTGCACAGCCCCAGGTGCCCCATCCAGGCCAGCTGCATGGTGGTTGTGCTGCGTGAGATGATGAGAATGACTCTTGCCCTGGGGCATCAGCCTGCTGCGGCTGGAATGTGAGCACTGAGGCTTCTGACCACCCATTGGCTGTGAGAATCTGGGTGTGGCCAGTGAATCTGGCTGTGCCCATGTGGATATGAATATACCCAGGTGAATCTGGATATTCACAGGCAAATCTGGCTGTGAAGGGTGCTCCCAGGTAAATCTGGCTGTGCCCAGGTGAGTATGAGTGCTTCCTATTGAATCTGGCTGTGCCCTGGTGAATATGGGTGTTTCTAGGTAAATCTGGCTGTGCCCAGGTGAGTATGGGTATTGCCAGGTGAATCTGGTTATGCCCAGGTGAATCTGGCTGTGCCCAGGTGAGGATGTATGGTCCCTATTGAATCTGGCTGTGCCCAGGTGAGTATGGGTATTCCCAGGTGAATCTGGCTGTGCCCAGGTGAGGATGAGTGCTCCGTGTTGAATCTGGCTGCACCCAGATGCCACCAGGCTCTACAGGACTGGCCTCACTCACTTGTTCACCTCTCTCACGTCCCCGCTCCCTCCTGGCCGCTCTGCCTTGCCTGCCAGAGGCTTCTGCTTTTTCAGATCCTTCCCATTTGCTCCACCCTCTTCCTGGATTGCTTTTCCTAGAGCTCTTTAGTGGCTCATTCTCAGCCCTCAGATCTCGGTTCAAATGATGCTCAGCAATTCTCCATTGCTTTAGTGTGTTTTGTTGACTCCATAGCACTTGTTACCATCTAAAATTATCTTAGTCATTGGTGTCCTTGTTTATAGCTTTCTCCTCCAACTAAACCACATACTTCAGAAGGGGAGTTGTTTTCATAGCTTTGTTTGCTCATTTGCCCTGCAGTGCCTGGAACAGAATCAGTTGTCCAGAGAATTAAATTAGACAGGGCATGCAAGACGGTTAGCACAGAGACCCACGTTATGAGCTCGACCTACTAATTTCATTGTTATTAATGTGTGTAACAGACGTACACAATTAACCACAACATATGGTAAAATGAGAAAAGTGACAAAGAGGGACAAGGTACAATTGGAGCTTAAAGGCGGAAGAGACAAGGGGAGAAAGAGAGAGGGGATGGGAGAGAAAGAGAGAGAGAAAGATAAGAGAGATGTGCCAAGTTGGGAGGAGTAGGCAGCAAGGTCTTAGAGGGTAGATGCATGCAAGCCACCCCTTCCCAGGTGGGGAGCTGACTACAGTGTAGACGTTAGTGGGAACAGGCAGGCTGTCTGCATTTTCAAAAGCACCTTTTGATAATGCACATGCAAGGGGGTGCAGAATTCCAGCTGAAATAGGAGATGTCGAGTGTCAGAACCAGACAAACTTGATAAACCAGGGCAGCTTCTCTCTTTGGAGTCAGTGTTCAAAACAAGCCCACAAAACAAATGCTCCCTCACTTACACTGTGCATGGGAAAACCACACCAGCCGCATACCTGATCTGAAAAAGGACACGTAATTTCTCAGTATTGAAAGGCCTCCCCTGGATGAAGAAAGCACAACAGAGTGAGAAGAAAAGTAATGACTGGGTTACTCGTGCAGTCTCTCCTCTCAGCAGCCTCCCTGCTCCAACAGGAACCACCGGAGTCTTTGGAGGGGTATGATTTAAAGGATCGTCTTTGGATTCAAGGTTTGCACCTGCAGGTTTTGCATATGGGGCGAGCTGCAGGTGCACAGACATAATTGCATGTCAGATGCCCGGGTCTGGTTGGCAACCCATCTTTCTTTTGGATGAAAATGCCTCATCAAACACACACACAGGGGAGGCGGCTCCCCTCCTTGCTGCAAACCCCTCCCCCACCTTCCTTTCATATAACACAGGTGCGTATTTGAAGACCACTGCCTTGCGAACAACTGGGGCTCAATGGCGTATTTCCAGCATAAAATCTGGGAAGAGAGCCTCTGTAAGGCAAGCAAAAATTATGGAATGCTTCGGGAAAGCCAGGGATTGACGGGTGAGGCTGCAGATAGGCAGAAAGGGGGGACAGAAGCTTGGGAGCCGTCAGCCACTGCACCGCCTCTGCCTTCCTGGTTTCCAGCTGAGCAGAGATGGTAGTTGCCTGATGTGCAGACGTTATCTCAGAACATAGCTCTGCAATGCAGCCGCCTTGGCCTCGGCCCACTCTGGATCCTGCTGTGAAACCACAGTCCCTGCTATCATCCATCTTCCAGGGAGCTATGGAACTGGGGGAAGCAACAGCTTGTGGAAGCCCCGACCATGTGGTTCCTCAGTATTCGTTCTGCTCAAACCATCACAACAATAACTCTTTGTGAGAGCCCCAGTAAAGTCGCTGCAGACTTGCTATAAATCAGGAGCGCTTTAATGACCTCGAGGCAAGAACACTTATAGAGGAGGAAGGGTGTCCAGCTGAGTCGGGGGGTGGGTGGCACCCCAAGGAGGGGACCCTGTGCTTCTGTTCTGCATTTGGCCTCCTTCTCTTCTCTCCCTCCTCTCTCTCCTTGGCTCTATGTGACTTTCTGTCCCACTCTTTTAGAAACATGACCGACTGGGGAATTCTGAGTTGCCTGGACCAATGACTGAATGGGCTTTTCCCACAGAGTGACGTACTCCATCAGGAAAAAGAAAATGGAATTTACAATACAAACTGTCAAATAATTTGCAGTGGAATAAGGAACAGAAACTAAGGCTCACATATTTTAAGATGCAATTTGAAACTCAATGTGTGTGTTTGTGTGTGTGTGTGTGTGTGTGTGTTTGTTTGTTTGTTTGTTTGTTTTTCTGAAAAAGACTGGAATTGTTTTAAATCCACCAGGGTGCTTACATTCTCATAGCTAAGTTTATATAGATTGCTTTGGTTAACTTTTTATTATGAAAAGTTTCAAATACACACAAAAATAGAGGGAATAGTATAACAATTCCCTCTGTACCCATCACTGGACTTCAATGATTGCATTTAGATTGCTAGTAAGTAATTTTAAAGTTCTCAGCTTGCCTCCTAAAATCGGGTCTTCTGAAATCACTGTGGACTTCCTTTGCATTGAGGCCTCTATGTTTTCCTTAAATACAAGCTAATACCCTGGTCTAAAGTCAAAATTACCAACCATTATTCATCCATTAATCTCTAAAGCTGAAAACCAAGGAAAAATTGCCACTCTTGAGAGATCCCATGGCATCTCCTTGGAGAGGGAATGGAGCCCGGGGCTGGTGAGAAGGAGAGGAGACTATGGACGTCTCAAGGTGGACATACCTTTCTCTCCTTCATGGAGAGTTTATGACTTGACCTCAGCAGGTATTTGGGAACCAACGGGCGAGGCTGCATGCCCTGGATTCCAGTTTACCTGTTAAAGGAGTGACTTTAAAGAAGGTGGCTTTTAATCCATCACCTGCAGGAAGGCAGGCCCTGTTTACCTCACAAACCTATGAGGGTGGTCAGGATGTGGACTTGGGAGCCAGTCTGCTGATGTCAAAACCTCAGACACTCTCAGGTGAACTTCCTGTGTTAAAGGAGTGACTTCCAGGAAGGTGGCAGAGAGAAACCTTGTGCTATCAGGTGTGAGACATCTCTCCTGTTTTGTATAGTCCAGATTAAGTGGAAGGAGATTCGGGGAGCAGCACAAGGCGAGCTGCAGGAGGTAAACCGAGGACGTTCTGGAAAACCTCCCGAATGTGCCCTGAATCAGCGGGGTGTAAGCAGAGGGCATGGGCATGTGGAGAGGTGTGTGGACAGTCCTGTTTGGGCTTTTTTCCGATTGTGCAGAGGCAGCTGCCAGCACTGTGGGCGGGGGCTGGAAAGGGAAGCATGAGGGTGTGGCATTAGTCTCAGCCTGACTCCTTTATAATAAGAAAAGGCTGTACCAACGTTTCCATGGGTGCGTATCTGGTGGCTCATTAGTGAAACAAACCAACCCTGGGAACATCCTACATGCCCCAAATAGGCAATTATGTAAATTGTGATTCATTTACTCAGTAGGATATCGTGCCACCATTAAAAAATGATAACAAATGTCTCTGCAGAGTAACTGGAAAATGTTCCCATGAAACACTGTTCAGATGGCTTGGGATGCTAAGAAGCACAAGATAGCCATATGCGGAGAGCAGAAACTGGACTCCTCCTGACACCTTACACTGAAATTAACTCCAGATGCATTAAAGACTTAAACATAAGACCTAACACCATAAAAGCCCTAGAAGACAACCTAGGCAAAACCATTCAGGACATAGGCATAGGCAAGGACTTCACCACTAAAACACCAAAAGCATTGGTAACAAAAGCCAAAATTGACAAATGGGATCTAATTAAACTCCAGAGCTTCTGCACAGCACAAGAAACAATCATTAGACTGAACCAGCAACCAACAGAATGGGAAAAAAATTTTTGCAGTCTACCCATCTGACAAAGGACTTATATCCAAAGTCTACAAAGAACTAAAACAGTTTTACAAGAAAAAAACAAACAAACTCATTCCAAAGTGGGCAAAGCATATGAACAGACACTTTTCTAAAGAAGACATATATGAGGCCAACAAATATATGAAAAAATGCTCATTATCACTGGTCATTAGAGAAATGCAAATCAAAACCACACTGAGATACCATCTCACGCCAGTTAGAATGGCGACCATTAAAAAATCTGGAGACAACAGATGCCGGCAAGGATGTGGAGAAATAGGAACACTTTTACACTGTAGATGGGAGTATAAATTAGCTCAACCATTGTGGAAGACAGTGTGGCGATTCCTCAAGGACCTAGAAATAGAAATTCCATTTGACCCAGCAATTCCATTACTGGGAATATATCCAAAGGATTATAAATTGTTCTGTTATAAGGACACATGCACACGAATGTTCACTGCAGCACTGTTTACAATAGCAAAGATCTGGAACCAACTCAAATGCCCATTGATGATAGACTGGACAGGGAAAATGTGGCACATATACACCATGGAATACTATGCAGCCATCAAAAACGATGAATTCATGTCCTTTATAGGGACATGAATGAACCTGGAAACCATCATTCTCAGCAAACTGACACAAGAAAAGTAAATCAAGCACCACATGTTCTCACTCATAGGTGGGTGTTGAACAATGAAAACACATGGACACAGGCAGGGGGGCATCACACACTGGGATCTGTTGTGGGGGACTAGGGGAGGGACAGCAGGGGGTGGGGGGTTAGGGAGGGATAACATGGGGAGAAATGCCTGATATAGGTGACGGGGATAAAGGCAGCAAACCACATTGCCATGTATGTACCTATGCAACAATCCTGCATGTTCTTTACATGTACCCCAGAACCTAAAATGCAGTAAAAAAATATATATATATATTAAAAAAAGAAGCCCAAGATCTAATTTTGTGATCAGTCTATATCTCTATCTCCTTATTTATACATGGGAAACAGCCAAAAAGAGCACAAAAAGTGAAATATTCACATGGTTATATGCGTATTTTGGGAATTTGGACTATTTTTACTTTCTTAAATAAAAATTTCTGTGTTTTTGGCTGGTTGTGGCGGCTCATACCTGTACTCCAGCACTTCCGGAGGCCAAGGTGTGTGGATCGCTTTGAGTTCAGTTCAAGACCAGCATATGCAACATGACGAAACCCAGTCTTTACAAAACATACAAAAATTAGCTAGGTGTTTGTGGTTTGTGCCTGTAGTTCCAGCTACTTGGGCGGTTGAGGCTGGAGAATCACTTGAGTCTTGGAAAATGAAGGTTGCAGTGAGGTGAGATCATGCCACTGCGCTCCAGCCTGGGTGACAATGAGATGCCATCTACAAAAAAAAAAATCTGCGTTTTCTGAACACACACACACACACACACACACCCACACACACCCCACAATCGACATACGTTAGTTTTATATGTGGAAATAGCCGGTCTTTTGAATGAAAATGTCTTCAAAAATTCTTAGAAATTGTGGGGTCAACGAGACATTCAGATGGCATTGTCTCAGGAGACTGAGCAGATGAGCATGCTGGGAGTCCTGTTTCTTACAGCCATTGTATCTTCCTTCAACTCAAATGCTAAAGTTGTTTTCCATAAAGCTCCGTGTCAGGCCGAGGTGTGAGTCCCCTAAGCACCTCTGCCATCTTTCAGCATCTATCCACCCTGATGTAGGTTTCCACCTCAGCCTGTTCTGATTTACGTGTGTCTCATTACCTCTGCTATTACAGTTGACTAATCCAAGACAGATAGCTCCCGTTTGCCTATGGATTTAGTGGTTAGGGAAGCCAGAAAGAGTGGAATTGTTATAGCCTTTTCGGCCAACATTTCTTTCTCATAGAATGGCAGGGATTTCTGCCTGTGTCCCCCCTCTCTCATTTAAAATGCCAATCTGAAGCCACAGCAGGTGGCTGGTGTTAGTTCCATGCATCCGTCTCACTTCATGAAAAGTCAGCTCAGACTTCAGGAACATTATGTGGAAATCGGTAATATCTGTTTCAGAGAGAGAGACTGTCTTTCGGAGGCACGTGAAACAGCAGCTTAAACAGAGGGGAGCAGATTCTGAAGTGAGGAATCTATTACCTAAATTAAGCCCTTTTAGACCATTTTTAATGGTGATAAATTGCAGAAGTTGCTAAATGAGACAGAGACCATAACTCATGTTTGGTGGCATGAAGAATAATTTAATTTAGCTGTATCTTCTCAGAAAAATTCCAGAAAAAAAATAGCAAACTGAAAACAGTGGTTTCTTGAGACAATGTGTCTGAGATTTGGAGAATGAACTGCCTTGAGACAATAGTGAGCAGTTAAGCTCCCGTGGAAATCACAGCAGTAAATCATTTAAAGGCAAAGTGCAGTTTTCTCCACTGGGTCTACTTAGAGACTGACAAACTTAAAATTCTATATCCTGATCTGTGCAAGAAGCTTGAAGGTGTTTATTTGTTAAGGAGGATTGAGCTGGCTTAATTCTACTTGAATTTATGCAATGTTGAATTCTTAAACTTTTCATCAGTTTGATTTTTCCAATACCTCTAGATCAAATGTAAGCCTCATTTGATAGACTAGAGGATCAGAGACACTTAATACTGTCTCAAAACCACATGGATCGAACCTATAAGGTGTTTATCAAATAACTGTCCACAGACAACTGCCAAGGAGTCTAATCATCCAAGTCCCCCGTGAGGAAATATCAAACTTTCTCCCCATAGTCTCACATTTCATTTCTGGTCATCAAAATGTGTGGGTTTTGTCCCTATCAACAACCAATTCTCTGACGTCAGCTGAGTGTGATACAATTCAATTCATTTCTCACACTGACCGGAGTTGGTGTAGGTCGCATGGGCTAAGGGCTCCATCCCACAAGACCAGCCCCACTCCAGATGCCAACTGCAAGTCTCAGGCAGTCACTGTGCTTCTGACTGACCAGCTCTGCATCCGGGTCCCCACACCCCGCTCCTGGGGTTCAGTAATTTGCTAGTGCACTCATAGAACTAAGGGAAATGCTTATCCTTATCAGTTTATTGCAGGCTATGACAAAAGACACAGCCGAACAGCCCGATGAGCAGCAAGGTCTGGAAGGGTCCTAAGTGTAGAAGCTTCCATCCCCGTGGAACAGGGCTGCACCATTCTCCTTGCACTGGAATGTGTTCACTAACCTGAAAGTTCTCTAAACGCTGTGGCTCAGGGATATGTATGCAGGCCTTGTCACACAGCTTTGATCAATGATTGACTCACTCTCTACCTCCTCCTTTCTTCCCAGAGGCAGGAGGGTTGGAAACGGGGCTGGAACCCCCAGGCTTCTAATCATGCCTGTGTCTTCCGGCTACCAGCCCGCACCCAGGAGCCCACCAAGAGTCACCTCCTTAGAACAAAACATGCTCTAATCACTCAGGAAATTCCAGGGGACTTGGAGCTTTGTCTCAGGAACCGGGGTCAAAGACAAAATGTCAGGACAAAATGAGCACCTATCACTCAGAAAAGTAAAAGGGTTTTAGTAGCTCAGTGCAAGGAACCAGGGATGAAAACCAATATTTACATGTCTTATTATAAATCACAATAGCATACCCCCTAAGTAGCTCCTTTTTTTTTTCTTGAGATGAAGTCTCACCCTGTCACCCAGGCTGGAGTGCAATGGCATGATCTCAACTCAGTGCAACCTCTGCCTCCCGGGTTCAAGCAGTCCTCCGGCCTCAGCCTCCTGAGTAGCTGGGATTACAGGTGTGCACCACCAAACCTGGCTAAGTTTTGTATTTTTAGTAGAGATGGGGTTTCATTTTCATTTTGGTCAGACTGGTCTTGAACTCCTGACCTCGTGATCCATCCACCTTGGCCTCCCAAAGTGCTGAGATTACAGGTGTGAGCCACCGCACCCAGCCCTAAGTAGTTCTTATGTGCACCAAAGCTTGGGGAAAAGTAGACTGGTGAAAATACCTTTCTTTCTATAGAGGAGACGTTTTCATAATTTACCTGCAAAGGATCAAATAGTAAAAATTTTAGGCTTTGTGACCCCTACAGTCTATTGTAACTATTCCACTCCACTGTTGTAGTGTGATGGCAGTGAAAAATAATATGCAAATAAGTGGGTGTGGCTGTGTGGCAATCAAATTTTATTTACAAAACAGAAAGTGGACCGAATTTAACCTGTGGGCCATAGTTTGCCAATACCTGCTGTATAGGCAGCCTTCAATAAACTTTAGGTTTATATCATCATGATCATCGCTTCATCATCAGATTTCACTATCATCACCACCATCATCACCATCAACAAACCCACTGTCGCCATCACCATTATCACCATCCCTATTACCACCATCACCACCACCACCATCACCGTCTCCACCGTCACATCATATATCATCATCAGTAACATAACTACCACCATCACCACCATTATCGCCACCACCATCATCACTATATCATCATCACCATCACCATTATCATCATCCCTACCATCACCATCACCACCACCACCATCACCATCACCAACATCATCACCACCACCATCATCATCATACCATCACCATCGCCACACTACCATCACCATCACCACCACTACCAGCATCAACCACCACCACCATCACCGTCTCCACCATCACATCATATATCACCATCAGTAGCATAACTACCACCATCGCCACCATTATCACCACCACCATCATCATTATATCATCACCATCACCATTATCATCACCCCTACCATCACCATCACCGCCACCACCATCACCATCACCGTCATCATCACCACCACCATCATAATTATATCATCACAATTGCCACACCACCATCACCACCACCACCATCACCATCTCCACCATCACATCATATATCATCATCAGTAACATAACTACCACCATCGCCACCATTATCACCACCACCACCATCATTATATCATCATCACCATCACCATTATCATCACCCCTACCATCTCCATCACTGCCACCACCATCACCATCTCCACCATCACATCATATATCACCATCAGTAGCATAACTACCACCATCACCACCATTATCACCACCACCATCATCATTATATCATCATCACCATCACCATTATCATCATCCCTACCATCACCACCACCACCATCACCATCACCGTCATCACCATCACCGTCCTCATCACCACCACCATCATCATTATATCATCACCATCGCCACACCCCATCACCATCACCACCACCCATCACCATCACCATCACCGACATCATCACCACCACCATCATCATCATATCATCGCCATCACCACCACCATCACCATCATCGTCATCACCATCACCGTCATCATCACCACCACCACCATCATTATATCATCATCACCATCACCATTATCATCATCCCTACCATCACCACCACCACCATCACCATCACCGTCATCACCATCACCGTCCTCATCACCACCACCATCATCATTATATCATCACCATCGCCACACCACCACCGTCATCATCACCACCACCATCATCATTATATCATCATGACCATCACCATTATCACTATCACCACCACAATTAGGATCAGTCTGTTCAGTATCAGCCACAGTGGCAACTAGAACCAACATTTTCTTCAAGCTTAGTGCTATGCTTCTTGCTTAGGATGCTCATCCAGCTCTTCTGGAAGACTGTCACCTTCTTGTGTATAGTACACAAATTGTCTGACCTTTATCTCTAAGCCTACTAAACCACTCTGAATAGATAAGAGTATTCCCTTCAAGACCATGAGATTTAATCTAGAAAACCTCGATTGGTTTGACACAAAAATCTTAAGAAAATGCTATTTGTGTCATGCAATGAATTCTCCAAGCCTAGATGTCAAAGCCATTCGAATTGGGTTGTTTGGAAGGGATTCCCAAGCACAGGCCTCCTGATCTGATTTATAAACTCCAGTCCCACTCCCTACCCAAGCCAGGAATGAATGAACAAATAAAAGTTTAATTCAACAGTTTACTATTGTTTAAAGTAGCACATTTACTGCTTCTACAATTACCCTTGTTCCCATCTCAGACATCATATGTGGGTATTTTTATGTAACTCACCAGTAAATGGCCAGAATGAAACATCCCTCAGCCCAGATGACACGCAATCTAGGCTGGAAGTTTTCAAAAGGTTTCTTCTCAGGCACGTTTTTTGAGGCTTAAAAGTTGTTGGTATCTTCAGTTGAAAAACTGAAATCTCTAAACATCTTGAAAGAAGTCAACAAGCATTACATGGACTCTTCATCATGACATAACAGTACCTGACATGGTCTAACACGGCACTGAGCACTGAACCGGCCCTCAATGTCATCTCTGTAGTAAGAGAATGATTGTCTTCTCTGACCTTGCTCTTTTATATACTCACCAGGCAAAGTGTTCTATGTTGTAGTAAATTTCCATGATTTTTCTATAGGGCCTGCCTAACTGTTCTCTTGCAAATATCACTTGCTCATAACAATTTGAGAATCACCACAGACCCTCAGCTCAATATTGCTCCCGCTGGTATTGCTCTAACAAAATGCATCTGCTTAATTTTTTGTCTTCACCAAAGCTTGCTGGAACATCTATGGAGGGCGCCATGATACTCTAGGTTGCCATGGCAACTGGATGAGAGTCGATGATCAAGGGATGATTGAATCTTTGCTCCCATGAGGTTTTCCCATTACCAACACATGATTCTGAGAATCGGAGCTAGTCAGACACTTTTTAATGAATCATGTCCCTTAAAATTAAATAAGAAATGTAAATAAAATTAGGTTATTTGAAAGCCCAGGAGAGGAAAGAAACAGCTGCTTCCTGACCTAATATGGTGTCCAAAATTTAGTAGAGTGTTTTAATGAAATGCACACTATCGTTCTGTGCAGATGACATTATTATTTTGGCATTACTCTGTGTTATTTTGACATTATTATTATTTGATGGAGGCTGACAAAGAGTAAGCAGATCACACAGCCAAGCAGTGGTTGGGGGAGCCGGGAATGCCCCCACAATCTCCTCCCCCCACTGCCCAGGCTTCCCCTTTCTTCACCACGTCCTAAGGGGATTCCAGACCACGGGAAAGGACTGGTCCAGCAAGCTCTAGAGCCTCTTTGAATTTTACCCTTACAGAATTGTGAGATAGCTGTGGCATTGTTGAAAAAATTGCTGGGTATTTTTCTCTCCTATGACTTTTGGCCAAGTAAGAAAGGTGACACGATGCAAACAGGAGACAGGAAACATTAATAGGCATAGAACATCCCCTGCCGTCCTCCTCTACCCTGTCTTAATAGGATCTGTAGAGCATTCATGTCTCATTCAGCTCCGTTTTAGTCCTTTGAGTCAAGTAAGGTGCACTCCGGCGATTAAAAGACAGGTCCAGGGGACATCCCCAGAGGCAGCCACCCTAGACCCAGTGGAGTCTCCTAATCCCAAGCCGGGGACCCACCAGAACCTGGCACAGATGTGGAACTCCAGGGGAGCGGGTGGAAGGAAGGTGTTGGAGAAAGGTCAACTTAGATTTGAATCCAGGATTCTGCCACTTGCCATGTGACCTCGAAGTAAGTTATCCCCACGTTCCGACGTTCCAAGCTGCAGTTGCCCGAGTATGAGGGGTTGGTAGTGGTGATCACATGGAGAGGATTCAATGCAACTGTGTGGAAGTGCCCAGGGCAGTGCTTACACAGCGTTAGGGCCCATTAAAGTCAGGGATGTCGATATATTTACTGAATGAATGAATGGTGATTTTTAAAATCTTTTTTTGAGAGGTTGAATGGTATGCATTTCCTGCAGTTGCTATAACAAATGACCACAAACTGGAAGGCTTCAAACAACCAAAATTGATGATCTCACAGTTCTGGAAGGCAGGCCACTGAAACTGAGGTGTGGGCAGGGCTGTAATTCCTTCAAGGGATTGTGGGGAGGATGCTTTCTGCCTCTTCCACCATCTGTGGCTCCAGGCATTCCTGGGCTTGGAGTCTCATCACTCCAATCCCTTCCCCCATCCACTTCATCTTCTCTTCTGTGTGTCTGTCTTATAAGGATGCACGTGATTACATTTAGGGCCCACCCGCACAATTCAGGCTCCTACTCTCCTCTCAACACCCTTAACCTACTTACACATTTTGCCGTATGTGGTAACATTTACAGGTTCTGAGGATTAAGATATGGGCATATCTTTTTGGGGGACCGTCGTTGATCCACTACAGGTGGTAGAGGAAAACAGAAGAAAGACACCGTGAAGCTACAGAAAGATGCAGACGACTGAAAATAATCTAAAATGAAGAGCTGCAGGCCTCTGACCACATAAATGCTGAGTAAGGTTGACTCTGGGCCTCACATCGGTTCTGCAGAGAAGGTTGAGGAGGGCTGAAAAATAAGTAAGCCCTGAAGTCCTAGGCTCAGGGGCCACATTTAGACCAAGTCCATGAAAAATACACAAATAATTTCCTGCTAGTCTCCTGCCAGGGCTTTACTTTACCCAGCTTCTCATTTTCCTCTGAGGTCCCTCTGTGCCCCAACATTTGAGTGGGTATAAATTGCACAGTTCTCTTCTGGGGGTTGAATTGGAAAATGAGGAAAATAAAATGATAGATCTTCTGCAGTTTGGTTGATTTTTGCTTATGGGAGCATATTTCCTACCTGAGGCATACAGGGGGTCCCCGGAGGACTATCCGTTACTTCGTAAGCTAGGAGACATATTTATGGTTGGCAAGAATAGTCCCACATCATCAGAGGATCCTCCCTGCCAGCTCCCTGGGTGCTCATTAGTTAGGTGAATCGAAACTCCCCACCCTTTGCAGAAATGAACCGTTCAGCAGAAACCAAACTCATTTAATTCAAATTTAATTAAAGTTGGAGCAAAGTATTTTAGTCTTTGGTTCTAAGTACAATAACATTGCTGCATATCATAACAGAAAGCATGTGGTTAGTTTCAGAGGGGGGAATTTACAGAACGGCAATGGCTGATACAGATGGAACGCAGAGATGCGTGTCGAAGTTTCAAATAGTTCTAGTGATCAAGGGTTTTCTAATAAGGCAACCGTCTAAAATGAAACCACTCTTTAGGCAAACAATCGTGTCTCAAAAAATAAAGTTAATAAAAATATGTGTGTAAAGAAAAAGAAAACGCTACAAAACAGTGCAAAGAGGATAAAAGAATAATAACCCTATTCAGGGTAGATTGCATTTTGTAGCCAACAACACAAACTCTTGGTATCTTTCTTAATCCAGTAAAAGTGGTTTCTTACAATGCCAGTGTCTATAAGGTGGCCTCCAAAGTGATGACTCAGGACTGCAAGATCCTTTCATCTTAGATCCTTCCCTCTTATGGGGCAGGGTTTGGCACTCTGTGACCTGCCAGCCAAATCTGGCCCCCAGCTTGCCTTTTGCAAATAAAGCTTTATTGGAACATAGCTGTGCTCATTCACGTATGTGTTGTCTGTGGCTGTCTTCATGCTACAACAGCAGAGTCGAGTAGTTGCTATAGAGGCTGAATGTCCTGCAAAGCCTAAAGTTATTACTACTTGTCCCTTTATAGAAAGCCAAAGAATGATCACCATTCTAACTGGCGTGAGATGGTATCTCAATGTCGTTTTGATTTGCATTTCTCTAATGACCAGTTATGTTGAGCATTTTTTCATATGTTTGTTGGCCTCATGTATGTCTTCTTTTGTAAAGCGTCTGTTCATATCCTTCGCCCACTGTTGAATGGGCTTGTTTTTTTCTTCTAAATCTGTGTTAGTTCTTTGTAAATTCTGGATATCAGCCCTTTGTCAGATGAGTAGACTGCAAAAATTTTTTCCCATTCTGTTGGTTGCTGATTCACTCTAATGACTGTTTCTTTTGCAGTGCAGAAGCTGTGGAGTTTGATTAGATCCCATTTGTCTATTTTGGCTTTTGTTGCCAATGCTTTTGTTGTTTTTGCCATGAAGTCCTTGCCTACGCCTATGTCCTGAATGGTTTTGCCTAGATTTTCTTCTAGGGTTTTTATGGTATTAGGTAAAAAATCTGGAGACAGCAGATGCTGGAGAGGATGTGGAGAAATAGGAATATTTTACACTGTTGGTGGGAGTGTAAATTAGTTCAACCATTGTGGAAGACAGTGTGACGATTCCTTAAGGACCTAGAAATAGAAATTCCATTTGACCCAGCAATTCCATTACTGGGTACATATCCAAAGGATTATAAATCATTCTACTATAAGAACACGTGCACACGAACGTTCATTGCAGCACTGTTTACAATAGCAAAGACCTAAAACCAACCCAAATGCCCATCGATGATAGACTGGACAGGGAAAATGTGGTACATATACACCATGGAATATTATGCAGCCATCAAAAATGATGAGTTTATGTCCTTTGTAGGGACATGGATGAACCTGGAAACCATCATTCTCAGCAAACTGACAGAAGAGCAGAAGATCAAACATCGCATGTTCTCACTCATAGGCAGGTGTTGAACAATGAGAACACATGGACACAGGGAGGGGAGCATCACACACTGGGGTCTGTTGGGGGGAAATGGGGGAGGGACAGGGGGGTGGGAGGTGGGGAGAGATAGCATGGGGAGAAATGCCAAATATAGGCAAAGGGGAGGAAGGCAGCGAATCACACTGCTGTGTGTACCTATGCAACAATCTTGCATGTTCGTCACATGTACCCCAAAACCCAAAATGCAATAAAAATAAAGAAAAAAAGCCAAAGAAATACACACACACACCCCAAAAAACCCTCTGACCTCTGCCCTAGGGCCTCAAATTCCTCAGTAGGAAAGGAGAAGAGAGAGGGCAAGCATCACACTGGAGCTGTTTTGGGTCACGCATGGAGGGCTTTGAGGTGGATTCTGCCTGTACTTGAATGGCCAGGCTCAGCAGGAGGTAAGGGTAAAGGGAAGGAGGAGGGGATGAGAGGCAGAAAGGAGAAAAGAGGAAAGACGGGTGACAAAAAAGTTGACTTCAAGTCACTAATTATCTACTTAAGACCTCACAGAGCAGAGCCTTCAAAGCATGGAGAGTAAACCAGTCCTTATGCTCAGTAACAAACTTGTCTGGCACCAAAATGAAAGGTGTCAGGCTTTTTCCTGAAGGAGGTGTCTGTCCCCAGTGCACCTGAAGGACCCAGGGCTCAGTGTTTCTTGGTGTTAATCTCACTCAGACAGGAATCTGGTAGAACAGCTGTTTCCAACAGCAAAACACAGGTGCTGCTTGGTCCTCTCTTCTCTGATGCCCCGTTGACCCCGGGTGCTTCCTGGCCTACCCCGACCCTGACTCCCTGACCTACCCCGACCCTGACTCCCTGACCCTCGATCTTTTCCTAGCACTCGGGCTCCAGATGCTTTTGAGAGCAGGGTCTGAGAGGTAAGCCTATGGCTTAAGAGTCAGGAATATTTGGATTCACATCCGTGCAGGCTCCAGCCCTTACTAGCTGCATGACCTTGGGCCAGTTACTTACCTCGATTGGCCTTCTCTCCTCGTTTTGCAGGGTGGAGATAGTGAGGATTAATTCCGAAAATGTATGTTAAGGGCATATTGTCCGGCAGATAGTATCTGCTCCATAAGCTTTAGCTATTTTTATTATTCTCAGCAAATGCCAGCGTTGGAAGGGGTCAGAGGAAGCAGGGGTTCATTTTAACATTGAGAGGTTCAGGGCCTGTGGCAAGAAGAGGGACCCAGTTATATCGGCTGCCCTTGCAGTTCACATCTTCTAACACGGTGATCACATTTATCACACTGCGTAGTGCCTTCGCTCATTCATTCATTCATTCGTTCATTCATTTGGTTTGAATGTATAAAGTGCCTCCTATGTACTAAGTCTTGTGTTAGGAATGAGAGATAGACTCTTAAAGGACATCAAAATCTTTGAAAAACCTAACAATTGTGAAAAAGACATGCATGTCATGAGAGTGCTGTGTGGCATCATGAGCCTGGGCTTGGAGGCGTGGGAGGTCTCCTGAAAGAAAGGAGCCTGAGCAGAGTCAACCCCTGTGCTTGGCACCCCTCAGCCCCTTGGGACTCCGTGTTAGTTGAACCTGCCACACTGGCTCCCATCTCAGGGCCTTGGCACTTCTGTTTGCTTTGTCTGAATCCACTTCCCCCGTGTCTGCGCGTGCCTGACTTCTTACCATCTTTTAGGTCCCAGTTCAAATACCTCTTGCAAAGGTGGGTTCTGCCTGGCTACCCAGGACAAATGTCCTCACTTCATCCCTCCTCCTTCTCTGCCCAGCCATCACTGCAGGTCATGGACATTTTTGGTTCTCCTCATGGCATTATTACTAAGGGTGACCATTGAGTCACTAATTTCTTTCTGATTTGTCTATCCACGCTCCATAGAAAGCAAACCGCATGAGGGCAGAGCCCTGAGTGGATTTTTTGCTCAGAGGTGGATCCTGAGATCTGAGAGTTGGCTCCACATGGAGGAGGAACTCAGCAGACCTTTGTTGCCTTGGCCAGGCGGAGGGTGTGAGGCCAGCAGCAGGACGGGCAACTGAGTTACAGGGCAGAGCCCGAACCAGCGAAGGGGGTCTTGGAGCCATTTGGCGTGTGGGGCAAGAATGAAGAACACAGTAGTCAAGTCTCCGCTCTTGGTCAGGGGGAGGGGAGGTGTGACTGCACAGTGCTGGCCAGGACCCCTGCGTGTTCTTCTCCAAAATGATGCAACATGCGTTTCCCTGAGTTCCCTCCTCAGGTGCCCTGAGCTGTTTTAAAGTAGAAATGTTCTCATTCCCTGTCAGAGCTGCATAAAGAGTGAATTATCGGGCAATTTCAGAGAGGACATTTAGGAAGAAGACATCAAATTTAAGAGGTTGCAATGAGTGTTCAGAGGTCAAAAGAATTGGGGAAATGACTTCATGATTTTTCTTTTATACAGGCAACACAAATAATGAAATAACAAATGTGTGAAGCCCAGGTCTTTCTTCTCCTCTGTGTATTTTATGCAGCATAAAAACGCGTCTTTGGCGCTTCCTTTGAGGGATTTAAAAACCAGATGGAAGCCAGCAAACAGACTGCATCTGTCCATTTATCTCCGGGGTAAGTGGGTAGAAATGGCGGCCTGTGCTTCTCCCCGAATGCGGAACATAGAGCATTTGGCCCCCAGCTAAGGCACGAATAATTCCTATGCATGATGAATCCTTCCAATAACAAGGCCCTGCAAAGGCAGGATGAAATCATAGTCATTAGTTCGTGGTACTCTTTTCAAATGGATGCCTCAGCGTCTTCACAGCGAGCACCCAGACATGAGCCGAGGGAGCTACTTGCAATGTGGCCTGCCATTTATTATTCTCTTTTGTTCTTTTGGAAGCATAATGGATTATGCCCAAACTCCAAATGTAATCTTTGAGAAAGGCAGAAAACTGTCAACGGAGCAGAATTCATCACCCAGAAGTGTGCAACGGATGGGGACTACCCCCACTCCAAAGCACTCAGGCTTTAGTAGCTAAAGGCAAGAAAAGATGCAACAGATTCATATCAAATGTTCACCCCCCGCCGGTTCATGCTCATGTATGCAACGCTGGATTGATTACAATCCTCAGTTTGCAGCACAATGCTGCCATCATGCACATAGTTCTTATTTGTTTTAATTTCCTTATCTCCCATCCTCAATTTCAGCCTTCTCTCCAAGAGGCTCCCACTCCTGTGTACCCAAAAAGCATATTTTGTCATGTATTTCATTCTGCTTCTCCTGTTTTCACTTAAGATGTCTTTCGGGCACATGGTGTTGATTTATACGTCTTACTCTTTTAATAAATAGAGGGTCTTTGAATATTTCTTTGACCATTTCAGACTCTTTCTCCCTGCTCACTTAGATGATCTCTATCCGTTATCAAACTAATACTGGGGTCAACATCCTTGCAGCTATTTACTTGTGTTTCTATCTGTGAAAGCTTTTTTTTCGTGAGAGCAAATGTGGGACTGAGGTTCTCCAAGTCACCAGATACTCCCCAGTTTTTCTCCACAGCAATTTTCATTTCCACCAGCAGCTGATGGGGATCCTCCACAAGTTTATCTTCCCATAACTTTTAGATCTCTGCGTATTGGGTATGCAGTCATAGCTCATGGTATTTCAATGCTCATTTTCTTGGTGTGAGACTGTGCAACTCTTCAATCCCTATTAATCAGGAGTTTTTCTTCATTAGAGTGTTTATTCCTGACTTTCATCCATTTCCTTAATAATCACCGTTCCTTTTTTTTTTTTTTTGCCAGTGTGCTGGAATTTTCTCTGTATGCTGGATATAATACTTTTGTCAGCTATTTACATTGTAAATTTCAAGGTTGGGTATTTACAGATACTCTTTGACTTATGAGGGGGCTATGTGCCAACCAATCCATTGCCAATGGAAAATATTATAAATCAAACCACGGTAAGTCCAGGATCACCTATATTCACCCAAAGATAAAAATCACTTACAGGCAAGACCTGAAGTCCTGGTAGTTTTACATTTCATTTTCTGAGGGTGCAGTACAGAACACTCCACGCATCCTTCCTTCAACGGGGAAACCCAATGAAACGCAAATAAATGAGAAGCAGAGTAGATTCATGGTGAAAGCAGGGCTTGGGGTCAAACGGGCCTTTCTGTTTTTTGATCAAGTCTCCCTCAGCCGCTGCCCAGTGGTGTGACTTGGGGTAGGATGCCCACCTCTGAGGACCTGGTTTTGTACTTGTGTCCCGCAAGGTGGAGGTGGGTGGTGGGTGGGTCAGTAAAGGGCTGACATGGCATCCAGGCAAGGCTCTAACCAGGAAGCAAGGACTTTCCCCATTACCTGCAGCACCCGGTAGAGGAGAATGGATATTTGAAATAAGAACCATGGAGCCTGCAATAATTTAAATAGGCAGAGCAAAGGAGCTACTCCCTAATCAATCTTTTTATCTTTTTTTTTGTCTTTCCCTGAGAGAAATGGAAGTAAACTTAGCCATTAAATGAAAATCAACACTTAATCGCACTTTAATCAGATAAAGATAGTGTGTGAATGACTTATGATCCCATTTGTCTATATAAAAACCATAAGCAGTGGGTAAAGTTACTCACGTCTGTATCTGTGGATGTGTCTGTATCTGCATTCTAGTCTTTCTTCTATGCCTATTGAATGAATACATGCCCGAATAATAGTGCTTATTTTTAAGTCTTAAAATTATAATTCAATTTTATTTTTCCCTTTGCATAACATTTGTTTCTACTTTCTCTAGAGCTAATATATAATTATAGGCATAACAATAAAAAGACATAATGTATTAAAATAATGTTTATGGAGCATAACAACGTAGAAAATGCTTGCAATGTGTTAATGGAAGTAACCTGTTGCAAAGCTGTATATCCATTCTGATTATAATTATTGTAAAAACAAACTAAAAAAATCCATAAACAGAAAATAGATCACAAGGAAAATGCCTGAATCCTAGTAAAACTTATGGCTGTAAAAACGTGGCTGCACGTGGCTAGCTGAGCGTCTCTTTTCGCCGTTTTTCTTCCTCTCTTATTCTTTCTCGTCTCCTTCTTTCTTGCCTTCTTCCTTTTTTCTCCTGCTGAAATATGTTTATTAACCTTATATTGACTTTATATTGTTTAAAACACCATTAAAGTCTGGAAAACCTTCACTATTATGTAGAATATTTGTAAAAGGAAATCCCCCTTTAACCAGAAAAGTCTGCATTCCATTCCTCCGATACCCAGGTTAATCAGGTGTGTAGAAGAAATTTTGTGAAATGTTTGCAAAGCAGGAAGCCATTCGAATGTTCCCTGCATAGAGCTCCATTTGGGAAGCTGCTCATGCGTGTTCCAGGATCTGTCACATGTATATACCAATGCACTGTATGTAACACATGTGGACAATTGCACACTACACACACACACACACACACACACACACACACACACACACACACACTTCCTTTAGTTTGAGACATTTAGGCACCAAGTTGTCACTGATGGAGAATTGCCCAGTAAGTGGACCCAGGATTCTTGTGTTGGCTCAGTCCTCAGCACTGTCCTCAGGTAGAAAGGCTACCATCTCCCCTCACTGGTCTGCTTTCTTCCCTGCTTCTTCTTGTGGCTTCACCCTTTATCCCTGTTTGGATCATGCTGCTCATCTCTTGGGCCAGAGCATTTGCTTTGTCCCCTGCACAGAACATTTAGGATCAAGGGAATGTGGAGGGAACACACTTGACCAGTGGGGAGGGCCTGGCCACCACCAGCCTGACCACTCCACGTGCTGCCTCTGACACCACAAAGCTGGCGTCACTGCCTAACCCTGAAGCTGACTCTCCCGGCCTGGGTGGACAAGTTCTGCAGGGAAAAGGCCCCAGACTGAATTTATCACAAAAGCCACCTTTGAAGGAGCAGTGGAACTGAACATTCTCCCTTCTGTCTACCAGCGTTTTCTGGTCCTCCTGTGTTTGATCAACAGTGTTCTTTGATAGACAGTGGTTAAAGACCCCAACTTCCTTCCGAAAGATTCTTATCACCAGGTGGGTGCTCTCCAAGTCCAGACCCTTCCTTAATCATTTGGAAAAGTGTCTTTTCAATATGAGCCATTGTTTCACCCCTTAAAATTTCATCAGGATATTTTAATTATTTTTTTCTTATCACCAGTCTGTATCCTGACTACATATCATGAGAGGCATTATACCACAATTGAGTGAGGCACTGGAGCTAGGCAGCCTACCTTTAAGCCCCACTCTGCCAGCCATTGGCTGTGTAAACCTGGTAAACCAGAAGCGCTCTGTGCTTTGGTTTCCTCAACTCTAACATGAGAACAAAGGTAAGTCACTGTGGGGACCAAATAAGTTGTTGATCAAAAGTGCTTAGAATAGTGCCCAGTACACAGCATGTGCTCAATAAATGCTAACTACACATCATTAGCATCACCAACACCATCATCTTCGTTACTGTCGTAAACAACAACATCTTATCATCATAATCAAGAACATAATCATTATCATCATCATTGATATCACCATTGTCATTATCACCATGACCATCATCATCATTATCACCATGTCATCAACACTACATCACCATCATCACCACAATTATTACTGTCACCATCACCATGATCACCACCATCATCATCCCACATCATCATAAACATCACTACCATCACCCTCATCACCAAGACCATCACCACCACCACCACCATCATCACCATGATCACCATCATCATCATCACCAGTGTCATCATCATAACATCACTGTCATTATCACCATCACTGTCATCACCATCATCACCACTGTTGTCACCATCCTCATCATCATCAGTGTATCATCATCATTTCATTACCATCATCACCATCATTACCATAATCATCACCATCCTCATCGTCATCCCTGTTATTACCATCATGCTGATGATAGTGTGGTTAAGAGTGTGGGCTCTGGGCTGGGCGTGGTGGCTCATGCCTGTAATTCCAGTACTTTGTGAAACTGAGGCGGGTGGATCACTTGAGGTTTCTACTAAAAATACAAAAATCAGCCAAGCATGGTGGTGGGTGCCTGTAATCCAACCTACTCAGGAGGCTGAGGCAGGAGAATCGCTCAAATCCAGGAGGCAGAGGTTTCAGTGAGCCAAGATCACACCACTGCACCCCAGCCTGGGCAACAGAGTGAGACTCCAAAAAAAAAAAAGTTTGGATTCTGGACTCTGACAGATTCTGGTTTACATCCCAGTCTCACTGTCTACTAGTTGTGTGACCAAGTCATCTAACCTCTCCACCCCTCAATTTTTCCTCTAAAATAGCATGTAGTGCCTTCTTGGTGCATTGTAATGATTAAACTAAATTATGGGCCTAATGTGCATGACACAGTCCTGGATGCATGGTAAGTGCTCGACAAATGTGTGCATATATATATATATATATATCATATAACATATATATGTCATGTATATCTCCTTATCATACACATATACCTATATATCTACATGTATATCCATACACACATATATGTATATGTGTTTGTATGTCCATATGTATATATGTGTGCATAGTGTGTTCGAATGAGTTTTTCTTGTCAAGCTTTAGGAATGATAATAAGTCTTGTTGTTATAAGCCTCTTTTGTTATTACTTTTGAGACATTTGAAAATCTGTGTTCCCGTTTTCCTTCCTTGTGGCTTCCCCCAGTGCTTGCCCAGGTGCTAGGCAGGGAAAGCCGGTGCTGAGCTATTTGTCAGTGGATGCTGGCTTTGTGGCTCTGGGGACCAGCGTCCAGCAGAGGTGACAGGACCACGTTAGCAGATGCAGCTTCAGGGCTCACAGCTCCAAATCTCACTCTCAGCCACTGCAAGCCTCTCTGTGCCTCTGCAGCACTTATTCCTGCTCCTGGCCTCCAAGCAGGTGCCTGGCATGCTACCACCTGCTCAGGGGGTATTTACGTTTGTCTCCTCAATTTTTTTCTTCTAAGAATTCTGGGAATATTCTCAAAAGCACAAAATACCACACCTTTTTTTGAAAGCTAGTTGTTTTGTTTTTGCTGTGTGTCCTACACAAGCCACTTAACCAGTATGGGCCAGAGTTTCCTGCAGAAAGCCTGGGTATGTGTGTTGGATTCCCACCAGGGATCATCACGCATTAAAGGCATGGCATGCGTATTTATTGAGCATCTATTGTCTGCTGGCCACTGTGCTCCCTGCTAAGGATGGGTAGATAAAGATAATTCTTGCCCAGAGGAAACTCACATTTTAATGAGAGACATCACATCAATAGACATTTATATATAGGCCTGTTAAGTACAGAGGCAGATGAAAAATAACAAGTGTGGAGATAAAATAAAAACACATGATAGGCATGGAGAGTATAAATAGGTCAGTGCTGCTGAACCGTAAATTGTGACTCATTAATTCCTGCACTGAATGAGTGTCCGCCTGAATACCTGTTATGTGCAGAGGACTCGGAGAGGTGAGAACTGGAGCTGGAGGTCCTTCCATGCTTCCTCGGGTCACTGCTTCCATTCTGGTCAGGAGAAATAGTTGGGGGCAGGGTTGAAAAAAATTGAAATTCCAGACACCCTCCCTGGAGATTCAGATTTAGTAGGTCCGTTGACACCAAAGAATGTGAACTGTTAATGAGCACCCCAGGGGATTTTCTTACTGAGAAAGTTTGGAAGCATGTTCAGGCAGCAGTGACAGGGCCGATTAGTTTTTAGCCAGTGTGAGGAATGGGTCCTGGGGGAGGGACAGGAAGGCAAGGAGGGCCGGGGAAGCTGGTGGGTTTTCCTGGCAGCCGGGGATGCCGGAGCCAGGTTGAGCTGAACCAGGAGGAGATGCTGGATTCGGTGGGAAGTGGTGGCGGCTGAGATGGTGTGCGAAGTAGGCTTTCACTTCTCTGGGAGGAGTGGATTA
Source organism: Sapajus apella (assembly GCF_009761245.1). Classification (NCBI taxonomy): domain Eukaryota; kingdom Metazoa; phylum Chordata; class Mammalia; order Primates; family Cebidae; genus Sapajus; species Sapajus apella. The sequence goes on from NW_022437036.1 coordinate 3,240,330, forward strand.
TCCTAATGCCAAAGGCTGAGACAGAGAGTCCTGGAGGAGGAACAGGCTAAACAGGTCCCCAGTGAGCTCATCTGTGGACATTTTTGTCTAGCTGAGTTTGGAAATGTATCCAAGTCAGCAAGTCCCGCACTCTGTTCTGTGGACCACCCTCTAATTATTTCTAACACAACAAAAGTATAATTTCAGAACATCAAGAATTCAAAATCCATAAAGACTTCACACTCTCTTTGAATCCCTTCTAGATGAACATCTGATAATATTTAAATTCTATCCACATGGCCTCAGTCTGAAGGTGGGAACTTCAATTCTGTGAGTGTTCTCGGCCCTCAGTACATGTTGCTCACCCAAACTGGGGAGTTCCCAGCAGAGGGGTGAGGCCCTCAATCTTCAGCTAACTACAATTCTGGCATGGTATCAATCCTGTGATTTCCCCCAAAGCAAGCGGGATGCTGAAAACAGTTTCCTCACGACATTCCTAGCATGTTCCTCTATGAAAACAGTGGCTCTCAGCCCTGACCACCCATTCATCACCTGGTGCTCACCGATGCCTGGACCCTGTCTGCAGAGAAGCTGGTAGATTGCTCTGGAATGAGTCTTGGGCATGGGTGCTAAAACAGTTTCCTGGTATAAATATGTGCATTCAGATGAGGACCACCACATTGCACATAATCTTGCCAATGTCTTCCCCTAGGCAAATCCTGATAATCCTAGATAGAGAAGCTCCTCTCTTTTTAAAAATAATTCATTTATTATACTTTAAGTTTTGGGGTACATGTGCAGATCGTGCAGGTTTGTTACGTAGGTATACACGTGCCATGGTGGTGGTTTGCTGCATCCATCACCCTGTCAGCTAAATTAGGTATTTCTCCTAATGCTATCCCTCCCCGGTCCCCCAACTCCCTGCTGTTCCTCCCCCACCCCCACCCCCCAGGCCCTGGTGTGTGATGTTCCCTCCCTGTGTCCATATGTTCTCATTGTCCAACACCTATGAGTGAGAACATGTGGCGTTTGGCTTTCTGTTTCTGTGTCAGTTTGCTGAGAATGATGGTTTCCAGTTTCATCCATGTCCCTGCAAAGGATATGAGCTCATCCTTTTTAATGGCTGCATAGTATTCCATGGCATATATGTGCAACATTTTCTTTATCCAGTCTATCATTGATGGGCATTTGGGTTGGTTCCAAGTCTTGGCTATTGTGAACAGTGCTGCAATAAACATACACGTGCATGTGTCTTTATAATAGAATGATTTGTAATCCTTTGGGTATATGTATCCCTTAAGGAATTGCCACACTGTCTTCCACAATGGTTGAACTAATTTACACTCCTACCAACAATGTAAAAGCATTCCTATTTCTCCACATCCTCTCCAGCATCTGTTGTCTCCTGATTTTTTAATGATCGCCATTCTAACTGGTGTGAGATGGTATCTCAAAGTGGTTTTGATTTGCATTTCTCTAATGACCGGTGATGATGAGCTTTTTTTCATATGTTTGTTGGCTGCATAAATGTCTTCTTTTGAAAAGTGTCTGTTCAGATCCTTTGCCCACTTTTTGATGAGATTGTTTTTTTCTTGTAAATTTGTTTAAGTTCTTCTTTGTAGATTCTGGATATTAGCCCTTTGTCAGATGGGTAGATTGCAAAAATTTTTTCCCATTCTGTTGGTTGCTGGTTAACTCTATTGATAGTTTCTTTTGCTGTGCAGGAACTCTTAAATTTAATTAGATCCCATTTGTCTATTTTGGCTTTTGTTGTCATTGTTTTTGATGTTTTAGTCATGAAGTCCTGCCCAAACCTATGTCCTGAGTGGTATTGCCTAGGTTTTCTTCTAGGGTTTTTATGGCGTCAGGCCTCATTTTGGGAAAATTGGCTAGCCATATGCATAAAGCTGAAACTGGATCCCTTCCTTATGCCTTAAACAAAAATTAATTCTAGATGGATTAAAGATTTAAACATGAGGCTAGTTTCTTTAAAAAATGCACTCAAAGACCTAGAACCGGGAATACCATTTGACCCAGCAATCCTATTACTGGCTACATACCCAAAGATATGTAAATCATTCTATTGCAAAGATACAAGCACACTTATGTTCATTGCAGCACTATTCACAATAGCAAAGACAGAGAGTCAACCTAAATGTCCATCAATGATAGATTGGATAAAGAAAACGTGGTATGTATACACCGCAGAATACTATGCAGCCATAAAAAAGAATGAGATCATGTCCTTTGCAGGAACATGGATGGAGTTGGAAGCTGTTATCCTCAGCACACTAATGCAGGAACAAAAAACCAAACATCGCATGTTCTCACTAGTAAGTGGGAGCTGAACAATAAGAACACATGGACTCAGGGAGGGGAACAAAAAACACTAAGGCCTGTCTAAGGGTGGGCAGGGAGGAAGGGTGTTAGGAAAAATAGCTAATGCATGCTAGGCTTAATATCCAGGTGATGGGTTGACAGGTGCAGCAAACCTCTATGCCACACATTTGTCTGTGCAACAAACCTGCAGGTCCTGCACACATACCCGGGAACTTAAAATAAAAATTTAGTAAATGCAACCTGTAGCTCAAACTAGCAAGATTCCCTAACAAAGACTGAAATATGTTCTGCTTTTTCCTCTGTGCAAATATGGCTTACAAAGGGAGAAGGGATCTTTGGCGTACCTCGCTTGGAAACAAAGATGTAGGAGCGTTTTGCACATGTATTACTATTAGATGGGGGAACATCTCCATGGCCAACACCCTTAGGACTAGGGCAGTTTTCTTGAGACTTTCCTATAATCTATTTTCTTTGGGGCACTAAGTGGAGAAATCTAGCAAGCTGGTGGATATCAGGCTTGCGGCTCAGCATGATCTTTTGTACTTCATTTTCAGTTTCTATTCAATAGAAATGAAATCGGTTTGTCCTTTGCCCTTGTGTGTTTATATTTTTGTTTGATATAGAAGAGGATTTTCTAACACTCAAGCTGTTTAATAGTGGCGAAAATGGCCTTGAGAGGGGCTGAGGGTATCCTCCTCGCTAAAGATATCATGCTAGGGCATGCAGGTACACAGCCATCCGCTTCTGTATCCTCACTGGACACCCACCTGAAGTAGGTCAGATGCGGTCCTCCCGGCCCTGAGGTAGCGGGTTTGAACTCTGCAGGTCCTTCACATCAGCCTTTGTTAGTGAAAGGAACACTTTCCCCAAAGTGCCGATGGTGCCTGGTTTTTATTTTTATTTTAAATTTAAATAAACTTTATTTTATCCTTAAAATTTAAAAATAATAAAGCTTTTATTTTAGGTTCAGGGGTAGATGTGCAGGTTTGTTGTAAACTCACATCGCAAGAGGTTTGTGGTACAGATATACTGTCATCCAAGTACTAAGCCTAGTAACCAATAGTTATTTTTCCTGATAGTCTCCCTCCTCCATCAAGTAGGCCCCTGTGTCTGTTTTTCCCCTCCTTGTGTCCATGAGTTACCATCATTTAGCTACTACTTACAAGGGAGAACATGAGGCACTTGGTTTTCTGTTCCTGAATTGCTTTAGTCAGGATAATGACCCCCAGCTCCATTCATGTTCCTGCAGAGGACACGATCTTGCTCTTTTTGATGGTGACTGATTTTACAGCATCACAGACACCCCTCTTTCTTTCGTGATGAGTTGCGCTCCCTGGAACCTCATTTCTCTATGTTAGAATCCCACTGCCTCAAACCCATACAGCTCCAGGAAGCCACACTGTGGCATGGGAATGTGGTCTTCCATGGAGAAATGGATGTGGGGGTCCTCAAGACCCCTACTGCTGCCTTCTCTCCTCTTTAGTCCCCAGCAAATGAGGGTGCAGCCTTGTTTCTAACTTATGTGCCTAAAGGAAGACTTGTCCTTTACGTGGTCATCTAAGCTGGTGGAGCAGGAGGCCGTTGAGTTCAGGATTTGTGAGTTAACCGTCCCTTAATCTACACTAGTTTATGGTCACAGGCAGAATTTGCTCAAACCCTACAAAACTTGGAAGTTACAAGGATACATGTAGGAAATGCTGTCTACGGATGTCAAGAACCAGCCCAAAGTATTCCCTGTGGTTAAAGACACCCTAGACAGGGTCAGTTGTGTTTCAGTGTTGAGAAAATATTGCATATTATTCCTCTGTAGGTTGGTGTTTTCTCCCATAGCCTGTTCATTTCTTGAGACAGTTTCCAATCGATTGGAAAAGACGCCATGTGACACTCACGAGTAATAAAACACTAAACATCTCGGCTGATTGTTGGTCTGAAGAACTCTGTGAGTCCAGTGGGAGGATTCTGATTTGGCAACAATTCCCTCAAAGACCTTAAGGGAACCTTCCAGCCCCGTCTCTTTAGATTGTCATCAACGTTAGAAAAACATGGCATTGGAGTTTGCGAGTCAGGCCTGGAAACATTTCTCATTTCCAAATACCTGTCACCTTTTCTCCTTTCCGATTCTTCAGTTTAATATTTCTTCTCTTTTCGTTACGCTTTGCACATTTGCTTTTTAAACCAGGGAATCCAGATGAAAGAAAGAGAAGTCGGGGGCAAAGGGCTTGGTCAGATGGTGGTAACCTTGCCCTTCCCACATGTGTTCCTTGGGAAATCTTCTGTTGCCTTCACCAATCTGAGTTAAAATGACTCCCTTCAACACCCAAGCTCTGAAAGCATTCACTGCCACTGAAATAAGAAACTACAATGTTAAGATCATAAATGTTTATTGAAATCATTTGAATCCAAGCTAGTCAAGCAGTTCTTTGGGGCACATCCTTCAGTGCCTCCTTCACTTCAAGCCAGATGCTGTCTTTCATTAGGGCTATCCACCAATGCCTACCTCCAAGAGGGGTGCTCTCCAGCGGATGGTTTGCCGTGTTGGGAACTTGCACTTTGAGGCTAAAATAGCGTGGAAGCCTCATTTATCTTAATGGCTGCAGAATCCATCGCTGCTGTGTGAACAGCCAAAAAAGATCATCCTCTGTTTCCGTGTGTCCACAAAGTCAGCTCTGAAAAGTAGAACCCTCTCTAACACGGGTAGAAGGCCAAGCAGGGCATGGAGTGTTAGCTTTTTATCTTAGGCTCTGAGCTTGTGCTGTGAGGTTCAGATTTAACTCAGATTCTCACATGTTGGGGAATCAATCATTTGAAAAGAGCATTTGTCAGCATCAATGTACCTCCTAGAAAAAGGAGATTCAGGACCTGCAACTACTTGGCGGCAAGTTCCCTCCGAGGTGAAGCGCTCACACCTATTTCCTGGGGAGACTGGGTCTAAAAGAAGAATCGCTTTGATTTTTATCTCTACTATGTTGTGTCAATTTCCCAGGGGGAATTCTTCACTTCTCTGTAGCTCTTGAATTTTCAAACGTCTAAGACCCAGAGCCTGCGAAAATATGCCAGTCTCTATGTGTGGTATAGAGACAAATTTTACTCATAGTCAAAAAACCTTTATAAAACGTGGGTGTGTCAAAAAAGGGTAGCTTTATTACATTTCCCATAACTTGATTTGTGTCTATCAAAAGCCCACATTTTCTTTAATAACAGAAAATTATGAAGTCATTTGTAAGTGGGTTCTATCCGATCCTGTGATGTCTTTGCTAATTCAGGTTTAAAATGTAGTCACATTCGTGGGTATTACCCTCCTCCTTACGTTTTTCTCCCTTCTGCGCCTCCTGGGCACAGAATTAATTTCTTTCTTTCTCCTGGGAATTATTGGTAACCCCAGTGGATTTCGTGTGCTTTCTTGGGCTTGTTCTGTGTTTGCCCCATGCAGCCTCCCATTCCAAATGAGCCCATCCCACCATGAGTCTCAGTTTCTTCTGGCCTTTGTCCCTTCCGCCAAGGCGGGTGTCCGGGGGGCCGCCCACTTACTGCACATCCTCCTCATGTAACCTGCCAAACAATGCTGGCTCTTCTGGCCTCCCTAGACTCCCTGTTCCTCTCTCAGGTAGAGGGAAGATTGGGCTCTTCCCTGGAGCCTTTCTGAGTCCTAACAAGCATAAGGGCTGCATTAGTTCATCTGCTGCAGTAACAAATAGTCCCCAGACAGTGGCCATGCACTTGTCTGTCAAGTGACATACTGGGGGCTGTGGTGTGGGTGTAGCTGTCATCTATGTGCTTTCTCATTCTGAGACCAGGCTGATGTCGAAGCTCCTAATGGGATAGGCTGTGTCCCGCGCTCTGAGCTGTTTGGTGCAGGTGGCAGAGAGGTGATGAGGGTTTTGTGGCTGACATCCAGCTGTATTTACAAGTAGGGAGATGACATAGCAATCCACACATATACACGCTGGAGCACAACCACGAATGTGATGCGTGTAGCTGCCGTGGACACCAAGTGCTCCCCAACTGCAGAGGGAATTCTGTGGATTGTAAGGGATTGGAATAGCGGTTGAGGTCCGCCTGTCACAGCTGGTGGATCTTGGGCTAAGGCAGCTCACCGTCTGGCTTCACCTGCACGGGTGGCCCATGAGGCCGGATAAGGCCATGGAGAGCTCACAGCAGCCCCGAGCGCCATCCCGATGGAAGGCGTGTGACAGGCTGGGGAGACTGGAGGGAGCTGCTTGGCACACGACAGCAAGAAGGATTATGTCTCTATGTCTGGGCTCAGCACAAAATAGTACCAGGATGGATTAGCGACGTCTGCCGTGGATGTGCGAAGGGAAGATGCATATCCTGTAATCGCCGTCCTTATGCTGTGCTAAGCCAATAATATCGTAATAGAATCAGGTTGGAGAGGAGGCCGAAAGGAGCCGGTATAAATAGATTGAAATGGGAGGTGGGGAGAGGACAGGAAAGGGCTTTGTCAGGAGGTTGAAGTCATCGCCTGTCTTGAGCTTCAAAATGTGGCCTGACCAGCAGCAGCAGCAGCAGCAGGGACGTTGGTTCAGACATAGGTGCTTGTGCTGACCCCCAGCTCGCGGAAACAGAATCTGTGTGTTCATAGAGTCCTCAGGTGACTCTTACGGTCTTTAGGGTCCAGGAGGCATGGGACCCTTCTGCGTCCCTGCTATTTGCAACAAAGTCTAGGCTAGCAACAGTACCACCTGCCGCCTGGGAGTTAGAAACAAAATTCTTAGGCTCCACTTCAGCTACGCCAAAGCAGAGACTTTTTTTTCAGCTTGAGGCCCAGGAATGAGTTTTCTAATGAGATTTTCAGGTGGTTCTTTTGCAGGTGACAGCATGGGCCTATGCGAAAAATGCTTGGGCTAGAGGTGGCTTCTGCAGAGTGGAAATGGAGATATTTGCAAGAGCCATGGATGACAGTGACACAGCCTCCAAACTTAGGCCAGGCAGCATGAACACCTCATGAGGGCAGTTGACCTGGTTACATTGCCATCTCCAGCAACGTCAGATCACCTGAGGCCGGGATTGGAGGATGATGGTGGAAGGGGTTCCTTAGGCCTGAGGATGGGCAGCTACCGTGAGAGAATAAAGACATGAGTGCTTCCTGGAGCAGATGGCGTGTGTAGCGGACTGCAGGGCCCCGGCTGGAGGGGAGACGTGTGGGCTGTGAGCTGAGCCTGGAGGGTGAGCCTGCAATCAGTGTGGACGCGGGACGGGAGATCCAAAGCGCTGGTCTACCAAGGAGTCGCTTTGTCCCTTGCAGGAAGAGAATCAGCGAGCAGGTCCCGTCCAGCCTCTCGGCCCCACCATTCTACCTAACTTCGTTGTTGAAATTGTTAAACTAGCTTTTCGCAGGTGTGTCTGAGATTCAAAGGCTAATTTTCAGAAACAGTGAACAATGTTTGTGTGGTGATCACGGAGAACTCGCTCAGTTCCATAAAAGCGTTTGTGAATATTGGAAGCGGTCACGTCTTGTGCTTTGCTGATTAAGAAGAATCTAGATCTTGCTTCTAAAGATTAGCCAGGGGAGGTATGAATGGATCGCTTAGCTTCCCGGGAGGCTTGCTGGAGTGACGTCATTCCACATCCCCTGTAGAGCTGTCTCAGCAAGGGGAGTCGATGCCACTGTGCCCGTTAGCCTCTGGGCGCCCACCCTGGAAGCCCCTTGCCCCTCAAGTCTGACTGCTGCAAGTTGGAACTCGAGCAGCTTGATTGAATAGAACATCAGAATTCCTATTGCCGAAGCATTATTGTAAATGAGTATTTTGATGAAATTATGCAAATAATGTTGGTTGATTGGAATTTGTATTGAATCAGCAGTATGTTTAGTAATATTTCACTGTGGGACTTGTAGAAATCGATGGTCTGCTAAAAGTTTTTGAATGACTGTCTTGAAAAATTGGAGATTAGCCTCACTACTTTTCACAGTCTTGGAACTAAATTTTTTGGAAACTTCAAGGGCTCTGGGACACTGACACATTCTAAATATTTGAATACGAATTGTCTAACAACAAAAAAGATGGCTTTTATTTAATGCTTATGAAACTATAGCAATGTATTCTTATAAAGAAAGGAAAGATTTTAAAGAGCAAGTGCTGGAAACTATTTTTGTTATTGTCTGCCTCAGTTCAAAATGATCTAAACAATAATTCAAATCAGAAACTTTGAAGAATATGCTTTGGTATAGAAACAATGAAATGCCCAAAACAATTATGGGAAAGGAGCGCAAAAGGAGCTCTGGAGGTCACAATAAGTGTTATAAAATATAGGTAAAAAGAGAGAGACATTTGGCAAGATCAGGAGTGAAATTTACTGCAGGTACCTGGAGAGCAGAGAGCATGTCATGTGAATTTATTTCCACGGCAACTAGCACAATTTCTGTCTCTGGAAGTTGTTCAATAAATGTTTGTTTAATGAATAAATGGCTGGCTGGCTGGCTGAAGCACACAGAGGTATGCTCAGCCCCCTCCCCAAACATTGTGGAGGCTCTGCCTGCAATGGAGGTCACCCAGGAGCAAAGAACTTAGAAGAATCACATCCAGGTGCCAGTGTCAAAGACAGTGGCAGGTCTTTTTCCTCTGCCCTCTGTTTCCAGGATAGAAGAGCAGGCCTGGGAAGCTGCTCAGAGGCAGAGTCGGCCGTAAGTAGGGTTGTTAGGATGAAGTCCTGTCGCGATCGTTGAATGCCGGGCTAGCGTGTACAAACATCTCTTCCGTCGCTATCCTGCCTCCTCCCTGTCAGCTCCAGGGACCAAGCCTGTGTTCTGTCCTTGCTAATTCCTGCCAGATGTCAGAGCGTCTGTTAGGACCGTCATCGTGGCCTCCAGTGCCCCACCCTGTTTCCTGAGATGGCTTCACAAGGACAGGAATCCAGCTCGTGTGATTTAGAATCCAAGAAACGCGGTTCTTTTACAACACAGAGGATGCTAGTGTGGCCTCTTAGGCACAGCGCCTAAGAGGAGTGTGGGAAAGGCACAGTTGTACACGCGTGGGAACTTCTTGCCACTCTTCTCCCAGCCTAGCTTGGCTCCGTGATTACATGATAAGGAGGAGTGGGGTCTTCGTCCAGGAATGTAAATGGGAGATTGGAGTCCGCAAATGCAGACCCCACAGCTTGCTCAGCTTATGCCGTCCGCGGTCTCGCAGCCTTGGCTGTGGCTGCAGCCCAGCAGAAAGCTAACAGGAAGCTGGAAGTTCTTGTTTAGACCACGGTCTCCCAACTTCTTGGCCCAAAGGTCATGATCCAGAACACAAGAGTTTTCCTTAATGCCCTGCGTCAGGAGATCAGTTAGGCCTGAGATTATATACATGCTAATAACAACGAAGCAGAAGGTAAAGAAAGCCATCTTCAATTGCCTCAATATCACACCCACACACACAACTTTGGCATACCCTGTGGTAGGCGGAGTAGACCCTAAAGATGTCCACGTCCTAATTCCTGCAACCCGTGAACGTGTTACCTTGTGTGGCAAAATGGACTTTGCAGATGTGATTAAGTGAAGAACGTGGAGGTTGGAGATGGTCCTGGATTATCCAGATGGGTTGCACATAATAACAGGGATCTCTGTAAGCAGTAGAGGGAGCGGAGAGGCGGTCAGGGCGAGGCCGTGTGAGGAGGAGCCAGCCAACCTCTGCTGGCTTTGAAGACAAAGGCACGGGCGCTGGGCAGAGGAATGCCCACAGCCCGCAGGAGCTGGGAAGGCAGGAGATGGGCTCGCCAGGAGGATCACAGGCCTGCAACCACTCTGTGTCAGCCCAGGGAGATCCATTTAGGGCTTCTCAGCTCCAGAACACTAAGATGCTGGATTTGTGCCCTGCAAGCCACTCAATGTGTGGTCATTTGTTACAGCAGCAACAAGAAACCAAAGTCCTTCATGCAGGGCTCGCAGAGGGCCTCAAAATAGGGCCCGTGGGGGGCCTTGACATGGGGCCCATGGAAGGCAGTACCATGGGGACCACAGAGGAGCGTGAGTCCACCTGAAGGATGTTTGAGGTATCCACTAAGGGCACACCCATGGCACTTGAGCACTGCCTTTGTCAGTCCCCCGAAGGCATCTAACTGACCTCGTTAAATAACAGTGGCACGCAGCGGAGTCCTTCCCTTGGCTACTTGTGATTTTACAGGAACGGTTCTGAGACCAGCACGTCTTCAAGCCTCCAAAGAAGAAAGCTGTCCGAATGCAGGAGAGTACACATGGGCTAACACTTTGCAAACGAGTCTCTGGGACCTTAAATGACGTTGAGCTACTGCTCTTAGCACTTGGCTTCTCGGACCAAAGGATGTCTTGTCTAAGAAACGATTTTTATGTTAGTCCTATTTTTCAGACCTAACATGAGAACACCTGGTCACCTAATAGCAGGCATATGTTGCTTCAGAGCCACCCGGGACAATCTGTCACTCACAGTCACTTTGTGTAAATTTAAGGTTGATAAAATTTATCTTAAATGCACCCCACTGAGTGTGCTCTGCTCACTTTCAGAGGCAGTAGGGTGTTGTGGTGACCCCAGGCTGGGGTGTCTGGCGCACTGGGCTCAAATTCCTTGGACAAGATCCTGAATCTTTCTGAGCCCCTGTGACCTTCTCTAGAAAATGCAGATAGTGACAGGCCTGGCATGCAGGTGAGTGTTCATGCCTGTAAGCAGAGAATAGAAGCCTTCTGAATGCCAAGTGCCCACACAGTGTTTGCTCTCAGGGATGTTAGCTTTGCTGGGTGTCTAGAGATCCAGTGTCCTTTCCACCGAGTACTTTATGACATGAGGCTGCAGGTCAGCCACCCTCCAGCCAGGTCACCTCTGTCCTCCACAGCCGCTCCTGATAAGCACAGCTGTCCTTCCAGAGCCCTGTTTTCTGTTAACTGGATAAGAAGCTCAGGGGTATTTGCTTGGAACTACGTGTGGTTCTCAGCAGGTGCCCTGGTGAGGGCAGGCAAAGCTGAGAGGGAAGCTCAGTGTCTTTCACAAGCTCCTAGGCACACCTTTCAGGCAGGCGGAACCACCTGTGGCCCTGGACATCTCTGCATCACACGTCTCATGCCGCCTTTGTCTCTAGAACCTTTTCTTGCTAAGTAAACCAATCTGGGCTTTCACCCAAGGCTATTTTGAACACACGAGGGCTTGGTGGAGGGGAGAAACAGAGTAGTTCTCCGTGCTGTGAAAATCCTTCTGAGCTACTTTCTCCTCAGGTCTCTATAGTGACCTCTCTGGAGCAAGTGAGCTCCTGACTGCAGCTCACAAAGCAAGGATTGGCAGAGAGGGCTTCAGGTTACCCACAGGAACCTGATGTTTTTATGCAGAGAAATTACAGGGAAAAAAAATGACTCGTTTTTTATAAATGCCTAAGTAAGAGTAGCCTACCTCCTGTGCACATCACGAACCTCGCCTGCCTTCCTGAAGCTGGCATTGGCGTTTCAGGCAAGTGATGTGCACCCTGAAACATGAAACCACCACGGATGCCCCTCCCAGGAGCAGGCTCTGTCTCCTCTCCCTGCCCGTGCACTCGTGAAATGAAAGTGGGTCTAGGGAACTTTGGATTATCATCCAAGGGTCCCACATCTGTTCCTCCCCAGCCACGAAATTCAGCAGCTTTACATCAGAGCATCTCCTAAATGAAGGCCTGGGCCACAACTTCAGACTCTTCACCAGGACAGCTTCCATAGCTGCTGTTCACACTCGGGCACCTGCCAATCCCAGGAGGCATCTGCGTCAGTGACAGTGATGGGGAAACTGCGTCTGGGTCTCCAGCACAAGTGAGCGCTGCACTGATTAGAAAACGCCTGTCTTGGGTGCATCTGGTCTTGAGGAAGATATTGTCTTCATTTTCAATGTCTTAGCATTTGGGGGCAGATGGATTGGACGCACCCCTGTGCGGTGAGCCCCACCTCATAAGCTTTGCCAGTGTCCCTAAGGGGAAGCTGTTCTGAAGAAGCTGTGTACCTCCATGGCCCAGAAATCAGGGCTGAACTGCCTGGTCATGGTTAACACAGCATTTGGTCTGTTGGGAAAACTGAACGCTCCCACACTTAGGATATATTTATGGTTTTCCTGAACCCATGTATTCAGGGCCATATCTGTCTGATTCTTTAAAAACTATTCCGGTGGTGCCTTTGCAAACACGCAGGCCTCCATTTGTCCTAGCTGCAATTCCTGTCCCATAGGATTGCCAGCAGGAGGGTTTCAGCTCCCATTAGGGAAGGGCTCAGCCCTGCCTGACACTTGACACTTGGAAGAAGCTCAGAAAATGTCAGCTGAATCTGAATCAAAGTGCACTTGTCGGCACAGAGCTCAGCACAGCCTGTTTGTCCAGATCAGGGCTCTGTCAGACAGCTGTCAATCATTCTGCAGTGGCAGCCTGGGGTGAGCGGGGCAGGACAAATGTGCTCTGCTCCCACGGGCTCTGAAGCACGCTCAGAGGAGCAGGGGGAGACACTGAATAACTGACTCCTATCCTGTCGTCCTGTTTTCTGTTAGCGAAGGGGACGTTCCTAGGAACGTGGCATGCTATGAACTCCCTTCCAAAGCACGCACACCGGGCTTCAGACTTGTGAGCATGGGAGTCACGGAGTCGAGGCCTCCCTTGAGTGTTGCCCGCTGCTGCACGGGGATGCAGCGGGCATGGTGTCACCTGCACGTCTGGATAGAGGGCGGCTTGCGACTGGCACTTCTGTGGCATCACAGAGGCCAGTGTCATCCAACAGAGCCCCGGGGCTGCTGCAGGAGGGGTATGGTGGAGGTTCTCTTACACCTGGGAAGAGACCCAGGAAGAAATGGCTCTCACGGCCATGTGTAACATCGTGTGAGCGGGATGTAGAGGAACATGAGGGGCAGGTCCAGGACTCAAGGGTAATTGCCTCCTCCTGCATGGTGGGATCCCTGGGGCTGCTTTCAAAGACCCAAGCACGACTTCCCTCCCACGCACTGCCCATGGCCCAGGTGGGGCGTACTGCGCTCACTGCTTCACCACCTCCCTTGGATTCTGAAACTCCACTTTCTGCTGAGAGCTCCTGCAGGGTGCAGAGCCGCACAGGAGCATCAAACATGATTCACTGTCTTCTCTTGGCCTCGAGGCTTCCAGTCTGGCCTGGCTTCCCGGCCTGTGTCCAGAAGTTGGCTGTGGCTGCTACCTCCAGGCCACATACCCTCAACGTGCCCCCCAGGGCTCATTCCTGCAGCCCTTCCTGTCTGAGCTGGCTCTGAGTGTCACTGGCACACACTGTCTGTGTCAACCCCCTGGCATCCCACTAGAACTCCGTAAGGTCTTTTCCCTCTACTGTGAGATCCGTAAGCATGCAAACCGCATTCCAGCACTATGCCTGGTCTATTTCAAGTAACAAATTAATTAAATCAAAGGTATATCTATGAACTTATTAGACCCAGGGCTGTTGTCAATAATTGACTGTCTGTTGGTCTAGGCAGTTCTCTGACACTGGGTTTCAATCCAGTCCTCTTTTCTGTCCAGTGCTCCAGCCCTAGGCACCCCACCCGGCAGGAGACAATTACTCTTGAATCTGGACCTGGACCCTCATTTTCTTCTAATAAGGGAAACTTACCCATCCTTCCTGAGCCCCTGCAGGTGCTGAGCGTTGGTTTGGATTCCAGTAGTTTTCAAATGTATGTGATTAAATTCATTCCCAACCCAACGCCGCCAGAAAAATGGGAATTGTCCAGGTGTAAAACATATGTGTTAGATTTACTGGGAAGGCAGCAGGTGTGCCTGGCACTTCAAAGCCAGCTTTGTGGATTTAGGTAAATGACTGGAAGCCTGTTGTTTGTTGTTAGAGAATTATTTTTTTTTTCTCATTTGTAGCATGTATCAGAATAGGAGTTTTATTTTAATTCATGTGATTTTCTGATGATGTTTGTATTTCACAATCCTCTAAGACATGATGATCTGATTACCTGTACACCTGCTGCTGGTAAGCGCTGGGCAAAGAATAGGTGATAAGCAAATGTTGACTGAAAGAACGTCTATTAGAAACATCTTCATCCGTGGAATCAACTTATTCACCATAAATGTTTATACTGTTTTCAGTTTCCCATTTGTTGCCTCTATCATTGGGTAGAGATAAGAAACATTGTCCTATTTATGAGGTTGTTTAAAGTTTATTTAAAAAATTCATTTCCCCAAAAAGTAGCTGAAATGGTTGCATTTTTCTCAGATTATGAGGATATTTTATTTCCCATGGTAAAGCTCATGAATTAGAATAATAACTTTAAAACTGTCCTCACCCTACTCTGGGCTCGTTGGAAATATTTTTCTTCTTGTGGGCTGGGCCCAGTGACTCACACCTGTAATCCAAGCACTTTGGGAGGCCGAAACAGAAGGATCACTGGAGCACAGGAGTTCAAGACCAGTCAGGGCAGCACAGTGAGACCCTGTCTCAAAACCCAAAAGAACAAAAAAGAAAATATTTTTTTCTTGATTATATATGCAATATTATTTTTGAAATATGAAAAAAACTACAAGGTAGTTTAAAACAAAAAAAGCCACAGATTTTCTCTAAGTCTGTAATTCAGAAATAACCATAGTTGAAATTTTGATAATTTTCTAATGCATGTGTGTGACTGTGTGTGTGTATTTCATATACTGATATTTAAATTTGTATTCCCACAGTACTGTGGGAATTATCCATATGGTCAAAGCTTCTTTAATAATATTGTTTACAAAGAAGCGCCATATTTCATTATATGTATATAACATAATTTATTTTAAAAATACTCGAGTTTGGGACTTTCAAGTTGCTTCCAATTTTTGTCATTTTGGTTGAAGTTGAAATAATTGCCTATCTACGTACAGCCTGGTGAGAACCTTTCCTATGTCCCCCTGAGGCTCGTTCAGTCATGGTGAAGACGTTGCCTTTTACTTTCCCTCTTTTCTCTTGTACATACGAAGTCTGCTCCTAATGTACACACTAAAAAATATTCACCAACAATTCCTTTAGTAAGCCTTTTAAATGAAGGTAATCACAGCAAAGTGCACAAATTTATATTTACGTTTTAATGAATTTGTAGAAATGAATATGATGCCACTCGGCTCAGAGGCTGTCCCTAACCCCAAAAGCCTGTCTTGTGCCCCCTGCTAATTGATTACCCCTTGAAGTATCTACACTGTGTACTTTTATTTTCATAAATTATGCTGCTGTTTTTAACTTCTCATAAAGGGAGTCACACGTCTGGCCTGTTTCATTGTGTCAGCCTGTGAAACTGATCCAGGACTTCCCATGTAACAGGAGTCCTCCCCCGCCCCCTCC
>NW_022437036.1:3256294-3312249 GCF_009761245.1 Sapajus apella
TTTTTTTTTTTTTTTTTTGAGACAGCCTCGCTCTGTTGCCCAGGCTGGAGTGCAGTGGCACAATCTTGGCTCACCACAACCTCCACTTCCCAGGTTCAAGCGAGTCTCCTGCCTCAGCCTCCTGAGTAGGTGGGACTATAGGTGCATGCCACCATGCCAGACTAATTTTTTTTGTGTGTACGTATTTTTAGTAGAGATGGGGTTTCACTATGTTGGCCAGGCTGGTCTCAAACTCCTGACCTTGTGATCCGCCTGCCTCAGCCTCCCAAAGTGCTGGGATTACAGGTGTGAGCCACCGCGCCCGGCCTCTTTTCATTACTCTGCAGTGGAGTTTGGCAAATTATGGCCCAGGGGCCACACCTCGCCCACTACTGTTTCTGAGTAGCTCATGAGCTAACAATGTTTTCTACATTATTAAATGATATATTAGTACCTGTATAAAGTCCTTGGTTTTGCTTCTTGGCTCAGAAAACCTGAAATATTTGCCATCTGGTCACTTGCAGCAACAGCTTCTTGACTGCTGCTCTAGGGTATTCCATTATATGAATGGGTGGCATGGTATTGAATGATGGTCATTGAGGTGGTTCCCAGTATTTGACTATTGCAAATAGTGCCAATTTGAAGATCTTTATTTGTACCTCTTGCTGTACAGTTACTTATCCTGGTTAGGAACGCAGACTGACATGCCTACGTTCAGCTTTCACGGCCATCGCCAGGCAGTTTTCAAAGTGGCTGTACCGATTCATACTCTCACCTGATTGCACTGCAGGAAGCCTCAGTGCAATGTGAATAATAACGCCATTAGCGAATAGACTTATCTTTTTCTGATTTTGATACGTCATTGCTGAATATGATTTATATATATATATATATGTGTGTGTGTGTGTGTGTATATGTATGTATATGGATTTTATATATACGAAGATACCCTTGAGCAGATTAAGGAATTCACCTCTATTCCTAGTTTACTGAAATTTTCATTATAAATGAGTGTTGAATTTTTTGAGTGCTTTTTTTAGCATCTGTTGAGATAATTACATAGTTTGCCCTCTGTATTCTACCAGTACAGGTAATTGATTTTTGAATGTTTAAACCAATCTTTTTATTTCTGAAATAAAGCCTGGATTCGATTAATAACGATTTGTTTAGAATGTTGCCTTTATTTTCATGAAATTAATGAGTCTGTAATTTTCCCTTGTCATAATTCTCTGGTCAGGTTTTGTACTGAGTTTATGGCAGCTCTTCATGAGTTTACCAGTTTCTGTATAATTGGTATTATTTCTCCTTTAAATATTTGAAAGGAGAAACCTTTTGGTGAAGTTTTTCTTGAAAAGGATTTTTAATTATAGGTTATGTTTGTTTGCTATATTAAAGGCTATTCATATGTTCTTTTACTTATGGTATGAATTTGGTAAATTGTGTCTTCTAAGAAATTTTGTTGGTATAAATTTTCAAATTTATTATCAAGGAGTTGTTCAGGTAATCTTGTTTTCTTTATTAACGTCCATAGATTCTCATACTGTCCCATTTTTCAGTTCTGATTATTCTGTTTTTTTCTTGAGCTACATTGGTAGTGATATATGAGTTTTATTAATATTTTCAAATAGCCAACACTTGGTTTTATTGATTTTATCTAACGTTTGCTTTCTATTTCATTGATAGTTATTCCCTTTTTTGCCTTTTCTTTTTCTATCTTATTTTGATTTTTTTCCAGCCTGTTCAGATAGAAACATACATACTGACTTTTCAGCATTTCTTCTTGTCTAGTACATACATTCTGGGCTGTAAATGCCCCTCTGTACAACACTTTCGTTGAATTTCATATGTGGTGTGCTATATTTTCATTATTTTTAGGGCAAAATATTTTGCAATTTCCACTGTAATAGCTCCTTTAACTCAGAATTTTTTAAATAAATTCATTGTTATTTTTCAAATATTCGGGCTTTTTAGTTATTTCTTTGCTATTTATTTTTAGCTAAGTTTTCATCAATCATGGGGTGTTCTAAAACTTTCTTGATCCTTTTTTTTCTGGTGGCATCTATTTTAGTGTGTAGGATGGAGCCCACAGAAAACTGGTACCATTGGGTAAGCTTCCTTTTGCTGTCTATGAAAGTAGTAAGTTCCCTAAGTCTAGGAATGGCTCATTGTATCTTTACCAGACAATTTCATCAGGCCTTTGTCTGAGTGTGTGTGTGGACCATGTACATGGAGACATGTCCATATATATCTTACATATGTGCGAGACAGAGTCTAGCAGGATCTCTAAACGAGGGCGGACCCTGAGCTTCTACCGCCTGTTTCCAGGGCTGTGAGACTCAAAAACTCTGCCCGGCTTTTTAGCTTCCAAGCTCCTGCTTTTAATCTGGCTTTCAGGTGTCTCATGTTCCAAGAAGGAATTGGTAGATGCTTTGAGGGAAAATTGAGTGCAGAATTTTCCAGGCTCACTTTTTCATGGGTCCGCCTTCTCTAGAATCTAACTGCCCCCAAGTACTGGCTGACTTGGGAGCATCAAACTTCAACATCAGCCCCCCAGCTTAAGGAAGCACTGCAGTCCCAGGTCATTGCTTCCTGTTCAGCCACAGTTTTTCCAAAACATGTCCATAAATATCCCAAGGAAACAGCAGAAGCCGATGTGCACTCCTCAGCGCCCTCCTACACATCTTGGGGTTTTGAGTCCTGTTTGTCCTATTTGTTCTTGGTTGCCGTCAAAGAATTTTCTTTCTTCTGTTTCCTTCCTTCAGTTCCCTCCCTCCCTCCCTTCCTCCTTCCCTCCCTCCCTCCCTTCCTTCCTTCCTTCCTTTCTTCCTTCCTTCCTTCCTTCCCTCCTTCTTTCCTTCCTTCTCTCTCCCATCTGTCCTTCCTTCCTTCCTAAAATTTTGTCCAGCATTTACAGTTGCTCTCAGTGAGAAGGTTAGTCTGCCCAGTTAAGGTCCAAACAAAGGTTCACTCCTTATAGTCTCTTCAATTGCCTAGTGGTTTTCTGTCTTTATAATTCTATAATTCTTCCTGGAACATCTTTGGTACAAACAAAGATGTGCTGCGTTTTGCCCCTACACTTAGCCTTTTGTTTCAAACAATTCTTGCCTCTACACATTTGCAGTTATGTTTAAAAAATAAGGTTTTTAGAGTGCATACTAGGGTTTATTCATATGATATCTAGATTTCACACTGCTCCCCTTATGCCAGTATCAGCTGTTGTAGTCATTGTATTTGTGTAATGTATAATCTAATCATATCTATTATTCTAGGTTTCTAGTAAGTGCTAGGCATTCTGGTAAGTGCTTCTCATATATTTTCAACATTTCTTTTTTGAACAAATTAAAAAAGTAAGCTCAGAAGGTCACGTAACTTGCCAAATCACCTGGCTGGTGAATCATAGAAATGGCATCCAAGCACAGCTAAGATTGTGATGGCCTCAAGGCCTTAAGATTGTTACCATTATGTCTAAGATACCTTCTCCCTTCTTGTCATTAATGAATTGGCTGGGCACTTGAGGTTTACAAAGTATCTTATTGGTGGTTTTAACTTTCTTGAGTAGGTAAATGCTGCCATTTACAACCATTGAGTAGGTAAATGCTGCCATTGGTCCCAGTGGCTCATTAGAAATAGCAAATGATGTCTATGCAAGTTAAGAGCTCTGACTCCAGGGATCTATCCTTAGGCAGAATGAGCTTGTATTTAGGATGCTGATTCAGTTCTCAAATCCTGACTTGATCACTACACATTCTATGCATGTGACAAAATATCACATGAACCCCATAAATATATGCAAATATGATGTATCACTGAACAAAAAGCTAGTGTGCATGGTAATCACCCACTGGACTTCTTAACAATAGACATGCCCGAGTCTCTCTCCTAGAGATTAGATTTAGAGAGTCAGGGCGGAGCCCAGGAATCTGCATTGTTAAACCAGCATCCCAGGTGTTTCTCATTCTGGAGGTCCTCAGGACGACGCACCCAGCAAGACTGCTTCTTGTTGGGAGACACGCTCTGAAATCCGGGAAAGAGCCCCTGAAGACTAGGACTTGAATGCAGGCTGGAAGGATACGTTTGTTTGCTGGGGCTGCTATGTCAAAGTACCACAGACTGGGGGCATTGGCAATATAAGCTGATTTTCTCACAGTTCTGGAAGCTGGAGGTCCAAGATCAAGGTGGTGGCTGGGTGGGTTTCTCCTGGGACGTCTCTCTGTGGCCTGTGGGCAGCTGCCTCCTTGCCAGGTCCTCATAGGTTTCTCCTCTGTGTGGGCATCCCTGTGTCTCCCTGTGCATCCCAATTCCCTCCTTTTTTTAATGAGTCAGAGTTTCACTCTTATTGCCCAGGCTGGAGTGCAGTGGTATGATATCGGCTCACTGCAACCTCCACCTCCCAGGTTCAAGTGATTCTCCTGTCTCAGCCTTTCGAGTAGCTGGGATTGCAGGTGCCTGCCAACATGCACAGCTAATTTTTGTATTTTTAGTAGAGATGGGATGTCACCATCTTAGCCAGGCTGGTCTTGAACTCCTTACCTCAGGTAATCTGCCTACCTCAGCCTCCCAAAGTGCTGGGATTACAGGTGTGAGCCACCACGCCTGGCCTCAGGTATTTCTTTACAGCAAATGCTAGAATTGCCTAATCCAGAGAGGTTGTATGCTTTAGGCCAGGGTCCCCAACCCCTGGGCCACAGACCAGCCCGGTAGGTACCAGGCTTCACAGCAGGAGGTGAGCAGCAGGTGAGCCAAGCTTCATCTGTATTGACAGCCACACACTGTGACGTGCATAACCACTTGATCTCTGCCTCCTGTCAATCCAGCGGTGGCATCAGGCTCTCACAGGAGCTCAAACTCTATTGTGATGTGTGCATGTTGCACGTCCCTTATGATAATCTAATGCCTGATGATCTGTCAGTGTCCCCCACCGTCTCCAGATAGGTCTGTCTAGTTGCAGGAAAACAAGCTCAGGGCTCCCACTGACTCTACATCATGGTGAGTTGTATAATTATTTCATTGTATATTATAATGAAGTAATAAGAGAAATAAAGTGCACAATAAATGTGATGTGCGCTTGAATCATCCCATAACCATCCTCCTCCATGGTCCATGGAAGAATGGTCTCCCACAGAACTGCTTCCTGGTGCCAAAAACGTTGGAGCCCCTGCTCTAGGTCATTCACATATGGCTTCAAGTTATGCTTCTGTATAAAGACACGGGGACTGCAACATAGTAACAATGCATTATGATTGGTGAGAGGCGGATGAAGAAACACTCAAGAACTGTAATCAGAGGTGCCATACTTAAGGTAAAGACTTTGGGGTCATTTCAAAATATTGAAAAATATGTTCATTTTCATGTTTGAAATATTTAGATTGCATGTGGAACTTGTCATGATTTCTCATCTTAACCAATTTTTCAACTGAACCACTGGCAATGGTTTCCTACAGAGTCAGGTGAGAGGGCTGGTGCGGGGTAATGCCTCTTTCTCTGACCTTCAGGTAGAAGAACAGGAGATAAAGCAGGGGAAGCTCTCCGCCCAGCCCTTGGTGGGGGCGAGCGCTTCCGAAACCACTCTGACGGTGATGTTGCTATTACCCACAGACTCCTGTGTGTTCATGGCAAGCTCCTTCGCGACCTTTTTGGAAGGGGCGTGACTCCCTTGGAGGAGTGCCCTAGCTGCAGGGTTGCTGCCCATCTGATAAATAAGAGCAGCCTCCTTGTCTGAGCTCAGACACGTCATTCCCGGTCGATTTCTTCCTAACAGTGGTACAACTGAGGTCCACACACATTCTGCTTATAATATGAAGTGTGCACCTCATAAAGTCAAAAGTTTAACACCAAATAAAAAATGAAACCTA
Organism: Sapajus apella; assembly: GCF_009761245.1. Taxonomy (NCBI): domain Eukaryota; kingdom Metazoa; phylum Chordata; class Mammalia; order Primates; family Cebidae; genus Sapajus; species Sapajus apella. The sequence goes on from NW_022437036.1 coordinate 3,262,126, forward strand.
AGTAGGAAAAGAGGAGAAAAAGCCACACAGTTGACTCAATAAAGTGATGAATCGTGTGACTTGCACGGTGAGCTTTCAAGAGGAAGTTGGACATTTTTTTCCCGTGAGTTTGTTTTTATGTGCTTTTTTCTCAGAAGCAAAGAAACTTGGAGCCACATCTTTTCGTGGGGACATTTACAGCATAAACGCTCTTGCTAGGTTTCTTGCTAGGACAGATTGTGCCACTGCCATACCTCTAAAGAGGGTAGATTTGGGAAGAAGCTGTCCTGGAGCATACTCACATAGAATGCTCCAGTGAGTATGTTCACTCTGTGTTGTATAAACTCACCAGAGGCACCGTTACAGGACCACCAGGCTCCGGGGCCTCCTGTGCACTAACAGACCAAGACACCAAGGTATCAGTGTTTACAGCTAAGAACCAGTTTAATGATCACAGGTCAGCCAAGGTAGGAGATGGGAGGGACCCTCAGTCTGTCTCCCTGAGGGGCTTGAGGCTGAAAGTTTTCAGGAGTTCATGGATGGTGAGGGGCAGGAAAATTGGGAGCATTGATAGGTTGGAGTCAGGAGTATGAAATCATCAGGATGTGGAAATTGCATTCTTCCATGAGTCAGATTCTTGTGGGATCCTTCAGGCCAGCTGGCACGGGTATGCAGGACCTGAAAGAGGACCTCAAATGGAAAATATAGCATTTCACCATGCTTACCTTATCTACAGAGCAGGATCTGTGTGATTCTGGGGCAACAGGCAGCAAATGCCAACTGGGCAGTGGTCAGAGGGTGAGCTGTCTTAATAACTAATGTTGAATGTGTTACAAGCTTCGTTCTTGTTGATTTCTCTGTCTCCCTTCTGCCCTGATTGACTTGATAGTTTATGGTGATAGTTTCAGCACTGGGCCCTGCAAGGCCATCTTGATGTCAGTCAACTAGACACCAGAATCCTCTGTTTGAAAGGGGGCAGATCAGTCTGTCTTCCTCTTGTTTCCCTGGACCTGAGGTGAGACCTCAGAGTTCTGACTTCACAGGGGGATAAAGTGTCATTCTTCGTACGTAAGTCCGTCTCCTGTGGATGATGGGGATCCATGAATGGGATTCCTTCTCTTTTCCATGTCCCAGCCTCTTCTTCAATGTGACCACCCAGTTTGCAGCTTTGACTTTGATAATGAAAGTGTGTTCCTGAATCACACTGATGATATGTGCTGATTTTTTTTCTTAAAAAAATCATAGTACTCTTTGCAACATTTCACATTCAAGCTTTCCCAGAATTAATTTGAAAAAAAAAAAAATCACCCAGTCTCTCATAACAATATTGCAGAAAACCCAAAGTGTTTCATTTCATGGTTAATTTATTTTGTAATTACAGATCTGTTGGTAAACAGTACAATAATATTTTTTTTCATTTCACTTATTTATGCTGTCGATGCTGTGAATGCTTCACTGTGGTGTGATTGCTGTTCATGGAAGAAGCTCCCTAACCACATTAATTCAAATAAAATTGTCTGCGCTTAACATGTGCACGTAGACAGTGTTTACGCATAATCAGAACTTCTAGGAAGGCTTTTTAAGAGGAAAGAAAATGCATATAATCTACTTTTGATTTTAATTAAAATACAAGTTAAAAGGCAATATTAATTCGCTACTCCCAATTAAAAAAAATTACATTAGCACAGATATTTTCATTTCCTATCTTGGGATTTATGTGCATATATATTTAAAAAGATAAATAAATAGCTATCAAAATTTTTATCATAGCAGTTTATTTTTATAACATTTTTACAGTCACGAGCTTGACTCAGAGATAAATGAACACAGAAAAGAGCACACATACACACACAAGATAAAAAAAAAAGAAGGTATCCAACAACAGGTTAACAATTCTTGTTCTCTGTGAGTTTGGAGTACAGCTCTGTGTGTGTGTGTGTTTGTGTGTGTGTGTGTGTGTGTGTGTACACACTTTCCTACCAAGTTTGTCCATGCTGTTTTCATTTCCCTAGTGGGATGTAATAAAAAGATTCCCTGCTGACCAACATTGCTCTGTGGTTCTCACAGCCTGCTGTGTCTTCCACCCTGTTGACGGAGGATCATTCTCTGAATGGGGCCTCTTCCTTTGGACACTTGCTGCTTCCAGTTCTGACTCTGTTGCAGATTGTAAGTGCATGCTTTTCACTGCAGTTTATATTAGCATGCCACCTTGCATTTTTACTTTTGTATAACTTTTATAATCATCACCTTAATGGATAAATCCAATTCTTTCATTTCAATATGCATCATTTCTGAGGGTATTTCCTAATAATTTCAGTTATGTATAATTTTTACTGTTAAGGACTATGCTGCAGGTAATGATTCTGCTGTATACATGCATACGTATATATTTTTTGTTGTTTTGTTGAATCATTTACTGAGCATAATTGTCAAGTAGTGAAATTTCTGAGTTAAAGGTTCTGATCAACTTGAGAGCACTTGGTTTGCAGTATCCATTTTTTTCCCCAAAGATTTTATTCTATTTTATAATAGACGAATCAACTACTTTCATAGCAACCTAAATGAAATTGAGTAGATCATCATTGTAAAAATATAAGCTATTTTTTAATCAATGTTTTTAAGTTTAGTTGTTTAGAAGTTCAATACAAAGAATGGATATGGAAGGCGTTTAATGCAAGTGAGTTGTCTGAAGTTACCAAGATTCAGCTCTCTGAAACATAAACTGGAAGTTTGAGATGATCTTTAAGTTTCTTCATAACCTGAAGATTCTATCTACAAATGCTATTTTAAAACTATTTTTAGTTTAATGGAGGTACGTACTCTGCTAAGAGTAACAGGAAAGTGTCAGCGTTGTCTGCATTCCGATGGTACTTCAGGCTGGGACTCAGGAAACCCTGGCTCCCTTTTTGCAGAGGATGCCTCATGGCTGTGCTGTGGACCTTGGGAGCTGCAGACAGCAGCAGGAAGCGGGATGAACACGCTGCCTTCACCCTACCAGGTGCACTCCAGTTCAGGGCTGTCTGAAGAATGAAGCTTGGGTCTGGAGGCATGGGAATGATGAGGTCAAGAGAAAAGCAAACTGTAGCAGTTCAGGCTATGCTTGCATCAGACACAGGACAGCAAAGAAAGTCGTCTCCAGAAGTGGTAAAAGTACAAGGTGAGATTTTGTTCTGCAAACAGCCCTATTTTTCTTCCCACTAGACTCTGAAAACAAGATGGAACTCTGGCTTCTGTCTTGTGAACCGTTGCCATCCTGTGTCTGGGATATGGATTGTTAGTGCTTCTTTTTTATTTGTTGTTTTTGTAGTTGTGAAGGGGAAGTGGCAAGTTATGAAACAATATTTTAATGAAGACGCACATACCAATTGTAATTTGCATTAGATAACAAAAGTTTTTTATTGTTACCCAATCTATGATTTTATGCATATCATTAATCAGGACAAATCTACGTCCTCAAAAAATAGTCAATGTCAGGTTGACATGAAGAAACATTTTCAGTACGTAAGAGATCACTTGACGTAATCTCATGGAGAAAATGCGAAGGGGCCATGCACACTGGGGAGAATGATTTGCAGAGATCTTATGCCACGCTGTTGAAGTGTCAGCTACCCTCTCTGCTATTAAAAGTCAGCATTTAGAAGTAAATCCTAAGCGATGGATTAAGTCTTTATGATGGCCACCCTCGATGTGTGTGGGCACCATCCAATCAGCTGCCAGTGCAGCTGGAACAAAGCAGGGAGAAGAAGGGGACAAGCAGGTGCAGAGTCTTCTTGGTCTCTCTCTCCCATGCGGCATGCCTGCTTCCTCTCCTCCTGTCCTTGGACATCAGACTCTAGGTTCTTCTGCCTTTGGACTCTGGGACTTGGACCAGAAGCTTCCTGTGGGCTCTTTGCCTTTGACCTCAGAATGAAGGCTGCACTGTTGGCTTCACTGGGTTTTGAGGCTTTCAGACTAGGACTGAGCCCCTACTGGCTTCTCTCTTTCGCCAGCTTGCAGATATCCTATTAAGGGACTTTGCTGTGTAATCACGTGAGCCAGTTCTCCCAGACAAACTCCTTTATATATACATGTATCCTATTGGTTCTGTCCCTCAAGAAAATCCTGACTAATAGTTGTAATGGACAGACTTCACTGTGAAGGGCCAGGTTCCAATGCTCTGAGTGGCCTCTGAAATTTCTGTCCTTTATGATCAATCCAGCAGTGACCAAGCCTCCACTTGTACCTTGTTTGTACTTCCTGATGTCTTTCTTCTGCCTCACCCAGCTGCTCCCACTGTGTGAGGGTCTCCTCTGTGTGACTGCATTGCTGCAATGGCTTCCTCGTGGTCTGCCTGCCTATGAGGTTCCTGCTTTCCCTCCCTCCTGCCTGTCTGCTCATCCCCTCATCCCTGAGCCCATGAGCTCCCAGTGTCTTCTCATTGCCTGATAATTTAATTAAACTTGCCCATTAAGACAGAGTCATGGAATTGAAATGGCTGTAGGGCTGCGGGCTCAACCCTGTCCCTGTTTTTATCCAGCCTTGGACAAGTCCCTTTCCTGTTTGTGAACTGGGAACCACCATCCCTGCTCTTCTCCTCACACAGGACTGCTTTGAAATTGTGAAACCAATTGTCTCTCGTGCACATAGAATGTCAGAAAACTGAGAGCACTGTAGGCGAAGGGGACTGTATTTCTCTCCAGCCCACATAGGATGAGAACTGGGATGCAAAAGTCTGTAAGGAAAATCTACAGCCCCAGAAGAACCCTGAGTCTTAGGGCTGCTCAGAGCCCTTCGTAGGCAGCTCCGAGCGGTTTCCCAGCCTTTCTCTTCTTGGCCTAACCTTGATTTCCACTTTGCCTTTGTCCATTTACGTCTCCAGTCACCATCGGCAGTCTTCTTATTCCTCTCCACACATTTTCATCAATTACCTCCCTTTCCTCTTAGGTTCAGTGGCTTCTCCGGCCTTCCCCACTCTCCCTTCCCTCACCCCAGTATGGATCCCACTGTGTACTTCTGTGGTTGTTTATTCATAACCTCCTTATGTCATTTTGACGTTTTTTGTTGTATTTACTCACATTTTCCTAAGTAAACTGTTTGTGTATTTCCAGAAGTTAGTGACCATGTCATAACATAGCTGTGATTTCTTTGTGCCAATTTCAGATCCTGGCACCTGGCAAGAAGGCAGTGGCATTTGTATGAAGGAATATAATAATCATAGGAATAGCCATTGGTTGCTACTTAAACGGTTCCCTGGGAAACCATCTCCTCTAATCTTCCCAGTCACTGGAAGAGGTGGGTACCAGCCACATCTCCACTGTAGACGTGAGAAGCTCTCCATCCTAAGACGAAGGCAAAAGGATGCATGGTGCATCTTGTCAGTCAGGGTTAGAGCTGGAATTCCGGAGAGTCTGACTCCAAAGGGTCAACATCATCTCAGCCAGGGATGCTTGCTCGGGAAACCATGGTCTTAAATAAAGGCTTTGCTGAAACTCTTCTCGTTGCCCTTGGGCAAAATTTCTGATCTTATTTGTTGGCAATATAAGCCAGATACCGTAAACTTGTTCACCCTGCAAGGATCACAGCAGGGAGCATCTCACATTTCCAAGCCCTTGTCCAGTTGTGGTTTGCAGGTCTGCTTTCTTCTTCTACCTGCAACCCAGGCGGACCCCAGAAGTCACCTCCCCTCCTGCCCACGTACCCCTCATCTGGGCTGGTGCAAAGTCAGAGGGAACAGTGCCATCTACCGGGACTCTGGCTGAATACCAACCCAAGTTTGCCCTCTCATTTGTGAACAGGTACTGCCATATCCTGAGAAGCTCAGGTAAGGGACAGGTGACATTGCAAGGTCACAATACAGGAATGTGACACAGGGCGGTGGGCAAGCGCTGAGCCACTTCCCAGAGAAGCCACCAGGAACCTCTAGACTCAGAGACCCAGATCTCAAATGCAAGTCAAAGGATGGTGTGGAACATGTTATCTTTTAAAGGAGCAAGCTACCTTTTTTTTTTTTTTAAATGAACATCCAAGCACCCTTCCTTCACCTGATGAAAATCTCTTTATTAAAAAAAAATAAAAGATGTGAGATTCTTTGAGAACACCGGTTTAAGCAAAGATAGGGATTTGCCTCTTGTCTTACAACAAAGTACATTCTTTACGGCCGCTAGTGTGTTACATGTTTTATTAATGTTTGACCCTTGCGCAGCATACATAAACAAGACAAAATGGCATAAAAGACTGAGATGTGTGTTCAATCCCTCTATTAAAATATCAAACAACCTTTCACCAACTTCCACCTCCTCCCACGTTGTTCAAGTAAAACACGAGTGGGAAAAAGCCACGTTGTGATCACTAACTTGGTAGTTTCTGAACAGACAACTGGCTTTTTAGTCTTGATAATGAATCCACAATAGGAAAAAACAGGCATGGGACCTTGTGACCTGGGGGTGGCTCCTTACCATCCTGTCATTTCAAAAAGAAAGGAAAGGAGAGCTAAAAAGCTACTTTCTCCCAGTTTGGTATCTAGGCATCTAGGCAAGGTTAGCTAAGCCCAGAGAACCTGTTATCTACAACACAGTCTGTAGAGTTGACTGTTTCTAAATTGAAAGGCACTGCCTTCTGATGAAAGGTTTTCCCGCCCACCAGTGCTAGTGAAGTGGGGTGGAGCTGTGATCACATCTCTTCTGCACCATGGGTGTCGGGTGGAGAGAAGCCAGGACTGCCCCAGTCATTGGGGAAAGACCAATTGGGTTTGTCTCCACAAATAAAACACCAAACTTGGACGTTTTATTAACAGGCCACTTGAGGGATGGGTTGTTTTTTTTTGATCTGCATATTTTCACGACCTGGAATGTCTTCTCTTTTCCACTAGGTCATGAACACCCACATTCAAAATGACGTGCAGAATTTGAAATGCACACACGCTCTCCTGCCCGACTGCCCCAGGCAGGCCGACCACTGCGATCTCTCGGGGCCCTCCCTCTTTTCCTCTGTGTTTGGACTGGGTTTTGAGCCATGGAAATGGGATGAACTGAATTCTGAGAATTTCCTGCATTCAGAAAGACCCTGCTTGCTAAAAAATCCTATTCCCTTTTGGCTTTTCAGCCAGTATTGGGGAGGGATAAATTGTTGTTCCGATTCTGCCGTCTCAACGGCTTCACCTCATTTTATCAAGCATGACTTTAAAATCTCTGATTTGGGTCATGATAACGATTGGAGATCCGCCGTCCAGTAGACGTTGTGCTCAGCATTTTATTGCTGAACCTCGGAGCAACCCTACAAAGGAGGCCTTTTGGGTAAGGTGACCGGCTGGTAAACTCTTCTGCCTGAGTTGCTGGACTCTACTCTCTGGTGGTTGAATCCTTGAGACAGCATTTTGCAGTAGCTAAGAGCGTGGCCAACAATAGCATTTTAGCTGAGGTCTAAAGGTGTTTATGGTCGTTTAGATTCTTTTGGGAGTGTTTTACCAGAGCTAGAGTAGACAGACATCCATGTGAAGTGAGTGTATTTATTACGTTTGGCTGAACGCACCCTGAGCATCTGTCGTACACCATGCATTGCGCTAGGGTAGGTGATGCAGCTTGGAGCAGGAGGGACATTGCACCTGACCTCATGGAGTTTTCCACCCACAGAGAAGAATAAATTCAATCAGGGGAACAGGCAGGCCTTGGTGCCATAAAAGGAATTCAAAACTTTCGGGGATGCCATTAAGTGCAGTTAGGGGCAATGGCTTTATGAGATTGATGTTTACAAAAGATGATTTGATTAGAAGATAAAAGAATGTGTTGGAGGACCCCAAAATGGCACAAAGACCTCAGTAGGACTCCCATGGAGGGGTTTGAGTGGGTTAATTTGGAGATGAGGAAGGTATGATGAGCAAAAACGGTGGCCTGGCACGCAGGGGCCATGGTTGCAGAAAACAGGGAGGTTCAGAGTCATTCTCATGGGGGGAGGCAATCTGAGGTTCCCAGTAATTGCTAGGTCATGGGTGAGGATTAGGCATTAATGATGAGAGAAGGCATTTGTTATGTTTGCTGTAAATGCTGAATGTGCTTTTCCCCCTTGCAAACATTGCTGGGAGAAAAGTTGACAAGGAAGTTGATGTTGCAATACCCAGGTTTTTATTTATTTTTATTTTCAAGGTTTTTGAGGCAGAGTTTCACTCTTTTTGTTTGTTTGTTTTGAGATGGAGTTTTGCTCTTGTTACCCAGGCTGGAGTGCAATGGCACGATCTCGGCTCACCGCAACCTCCATCTCCTGGGTTCAAGCAATTCTCCTGCTTCAGCCTCCTGAGTAGCTGGGATTACAGGCATGTGCCACCATGCCCAGCTAATTTTTGTATTTTTAGTAGGGACGGGGTTTCACCATGTTGACCAGGATGGTCTCAATCTCTTGACCTCATGATCCACCTGCCTCGGCCTCCCAAAGTGCTGGGATTATACGCGTGAGCCACTGCACCCGGCCCCAGAGTTTCACTCTTGTTGCCCAGACTGGAGTGCAATGGCACAATCTCCACTCACTGCAACCTCCGCCTCCTGGGTTCAAGCAATTCTCTGGCCTCAGACTCCCGAGTAGCTGGGACTACAGCCATGTGCCAACACGCCCAGCTAATTTTTGTATTTTAGTAGAGACGGGGTTTCTCCCTGTTGGTCAGGCTGGTCTCAAACTTCTGACCTCAGGTGATCTGCCCGCCTTGGCCCAGGTTTTTAAAAATATCTATTTACTCAAAAGAAATAATAACAAAAATGCCTAACTCTTCTCCCAACCAGTGAAGAAGGCAAGTCCCAGAGCTGTGCACACACATGATATATGATGTGCTGGCCATACAGGACCCATGCCTGGCAGGTGCACAGATGAGGGGACGAGGCCGCCAAGGGATGCTCAGAAGGTTGCCCATTACACCAGGGAAGGCTGCTTGCAGAGAGAGCTGGCAGAGGAACAGAGGAGTGGGGATTACAGTACCTTCGCTGGCATTTCAATCCTGTTACTTAAGAATTCACCTTTACATGAATGGAAAATCCAGGGTGTCAGAGAAAGAGCTTCAAAGTTCTCTGGAGAGGGAAATGACAAAATCCATCCATAGCCACATATTACATATTGGGGATCTGGAGAGTCTATCAGACGGAGATGAGTTTTATTTGAAATAAAGGAAAAACCCACTCATTTGGGTTTTCCAAAGGCACATCATGAAATGAAATACACCCAGCAGTGTCTTCACTGCAGGAAAGGTGTGCTGAATTTCGCTCTAATCAGAATTCACCCCCAAAGCCACTCCTGCTGAGGAGGGTCTGAATGCTTCCTGTTTTATTGTGAAGGTAAATGGCAGAAACAGCCAGTTTTTATACACCTACACATTTAAAAACAGGAAGCACCACTGATAAACAGTTCTTACAATGGAATAATACTAGAAAACTTTAGAAAATATGTGCTAATTACCCATGTCCCCAAAATACACATATTATGCATCCAGGATTCTTCAAAGATTATAAATTTAAAGCTGTATTTTTCCCCTTCTGAAGCTTTGATAAATGAGATTTCATACTGTATAGGTAAATAAAACTGGGTGCTGAGTATGAGGTTGCAATATATAATTCATTATTGGTGCCACCAAGTACTAACGCTGAGAGGAAACAAATTATCGGCCCCTCCTGCCCGAGCCACGAGAAGACGATCAATATTTCATTATATGGGCTCTTCAGACATTTGAATAGCTCATCTGTTCTATTTATGCCAGTTAAAATGAATTCAACCTATCAGGACCAAATGCATTTTTAATGTTTCTTGTTACCTCGCAGGGATGTGACAGCCAAAGTCCATCTCCCTCGTGGCCACAACTTTCATTCCATCACACACTGTCCGTAAACTGTTTATATGGGAGTGAGCTTTCCTTATTAAGAACAAATTACTATATGTTTAAGGATAAATGCACAAAAGGGCTTGAGATGGTTACTTTGGCAGTACTGGAAGTGCTGTGTTATGTGTTGAGGACTTACTTGGGTATGGAAAGCAGTATTTCTGAAGAAATGGATACTCTCAAATCTGAATGGGCTTCTGTATGTGGCAAGTGTGGTGAGGGGTGCTTCTGCGAAAGCTAACGCTCACTGACCTACCACACTCTGAGAACCCGGCCTTGTGATTTACACATATTCCCTCCCTCTCTCCCTCCATGCCTCCCTCCCTTCCTTCCTTCCTTCCTTCCTTCCTTCCTTCCTTCCTTCCTTCCTTCCTTCCTTCCTTCCTCTCTCTCTCTCTCTCTCTTTCTTTCTTTCTTTCTTTCTTTCTTTCTTTCTTTCTTTCTTCTCCTTCCTTCCTTCCTTCTTCCTTCCTTCCTTCCTTCCTTCGTTCCTTCCTTCCTTCCTTCTCTCTCTCTCTCTCTCTCTCTCTCTTTCTTTCTATCTCTCTTGAGACCGAGTCTCCTTGCTCTGTCACCAGGCCAGCTGTAGTGCAGCAGCACTATCTTGGCTCACTGCAACCTCCACCTCCTAGGTTAAAGAGATTCTTCTGTTTCAGCCTCCCAAGTAGCTGGGACTACAGGCATGTGCCACCATGCCCAACTAATTTTTTTTTGTATTTTTAGTAGAGATGGAGATTCACCATATTGGTCAGTATGGTCTTGATCTCTTGACCTCCTGATCCTCCCACCTTGGCCTCCCAAAGTGCTGGGATTACAGGTGTGAGCCACCACGCCTGGCCTTACACATATTTCTTAATCAAACCCCGCAGAGATCTCATCACTACACAGGAATCCTATCCTGAATTGACTGACCAGGAAGTCCAGGTTGGCACAGGTTATGTAACGTGTTCACACTCCCCACCTGGCAGTGCTGAGGGTGGAAATTCACACCACTTTTCTGACTGCAGGGCTTACCTGGTTTGAGTTAATATCTTTGAATCATGGTTATTGTCAGAGACTTTGCAATCTTTGATTATTTCCTCCCAGAAGTGGCAGGTCCTGGAGGATAAACTTCATCAGAGAGGATTTTGCTTTATGGAAATGGCCTCAAGGAAGAAAAAGTTTGAGGTTTGCTGGCATGGGTTCTTCCTAGGCTTGATCTTCCTTTTAGATCAATCCCAGAGAGAGCAGGGACAGCAGCTTGCAGAATCGCTTCCTTCTTGGAGAACCACCCTGGCACCTGGGCTGCCTAAGCCCTCCTCTTGTGTGCTTCCCTTCTGATAGAACAGATGCTGTTTCGTGGCTTTCCATGCTCACGTGTCTCTGATAGGATGCTCTATTTGTGAATTTTGACGTTTTTGGAACTTTGTATACAGACTGCAGAAACACAGATATTTATTAATGTTTTTTCTTCATCATTAACAGAAAAGGGACTCAGAAATGCGGGTGAGGAATGGATAACAAGGGTGGCTATCTTGTATGAACATTTTCTCACATTCCTCTAAGCTAAAAAAATGCACATTTAAGTGGCCCTGGTTTTTACCTATTCATACCTGAGAGAATTTATTTCCTGCTAACCATGGGAAATTAAGGCTTGCATCTCATGTCACTGTTCAAAATATGATCTTATTATTTTGAAGGCTGATTACAGTTTGTCAATAGAAAGGGGTGATTGGTAGGTAAGACTTAAAATTGTCGCATATCATGCTCAAAACAAACCTCAAGTTATTCACCTTTTCAGCAAACATCCTAAAGGTGGTTATTCTGAAGACTAAGTAGCAACAAAGCGTTTATTTAGCATGTAAATAAAAGTGTCATAACAAATGTGTCACCTCTAATAGAACGTTTGCTAGAATCTGGTCCCAGAAGAGTCCTGGTTACTATGTACGAATTGCTTTGGTTATATTTAGTGATGACTCTTATCTTTGAGGCTGGGGTGTATTTGAGGTGAGTGCATGCCTACCAATGAAGTTTCCAGTGAATCTGTTTAAGGCTCATTAACAGGGTAGGGAGGTAGTATAATCTATAGAAAGAGCAGACCTCATCCTACACAGGCTGTTTTCAGTACACTTTCATCACTCTGCTGAAATGCACGAAGTCTGTTAGAGTTATTTGGGTATTTGAGTCAGTCTTACATGCTGCAATTAAGGATGATAGCATTCTGGATGAGGCTTTGTGTTGACTCTTTTAATGCTAATTAGTTAAAGGGAGCTTTGTAGCCCACCACCAGTCAAAGATGTTAGTGGCTCCTATTTTCCTGCCCCAAACCATGCCAAAACAGCATTCAGTATCAGCTGCAAAGTAGGAGTCTGGGCCAGTGTGATTCTTAGCTTATCAGGCTCATGTGGCATTGGGATCGTGGTTTCCTAACCAGAATCACATGCTTTTATCAGATGAAGAGGGCAGGATGCTGGGCACACTAAAATCAAAGCTATATTATTTAGCAGATGAGGAAACAGATGTAAATAAGGTGACTTTCCCACATTCACACCTTTTCATGTTTTGCATCCAGAACTTGAACCTAGGTGTGTCTGAACCCAAAGATCATGTTCCAACACCTGCAGGACCGTTCTTAGGAAAGATTATCTTTATTCTATTTAGCCATAACTCAGGTAAGGCAGGGTGCAGAGGGGTAGCTACTACCAGCAGAGCTGGGGCATTTGAAGACCTGCAGCTTCCGATCTCCCTGAGTGAGAACTTCATCTTTGGACCAAAGCTCCTACTCCCTTCCTAGCATTCTGGAAAATGTGTAGGAGATGGCTGGGCACGGTGGCTCACACCTGTAATCCCAACACTTTGGGAGACCGAGGCAGGTGGATCACTTGAGATCAGGAGTTCGAGACCAGCCTGGCCAACATGGCAAGACCTCATCTTTTGTAATTTTGGCTAAAATTACAAAAATTAGCCCAGCATGGTGGCATGCACCTGTAGTCCTAGCTACTCAAAAGGCTGAGGCAGGTGAATTGAACCCGGAGGTCGAGGTTGTGGTGAGCCAAGATTGCATCATTGCACTCCAGCTTGGGCAACAGAGCAAGATTATGTCTCAAAACAAACAAACAAACAAACAAACAAAAAAAAAACGGTAGGGGCTGATATGGTTTTCATCTGTCCCCACCCAAATCTCATGTCAAACTGTCACCCCCAGTGTTGGAGGTAGGGTCTTGTGGGAGGTGATTGGTTGATGTGGGGCAGAGATCTCAGGAATGATTTAGCACTATCCCTCTTGGTAGTTGATAGTGAGTGAGTTCTCAGGATATCTGTTTAAAAGTGTGTAGCACCTCTCCCATCTCTCTTCCCCCTGCTCCCAACTGGGTAAGATGTCCCTGCTTCCCCTTCGCTTTCTGCCATGACTTGTTTCCTGTGGCCTCCCCGAAAGCCAAGCAGATGCTGTCATGCTTTTTGAACAGCCTGCAGAACGATGAGCCAATTAAAAGTATTTTCTGTGTAAATGACCCAGTCTTAGGTATTTCCTTATAGCAGTGAGAAACTGAATACCAGAGCCAAGACTGGGTTCCTGAGAAGTTCCTCATGCGGCTTAATCATGACTTCAGAAATTCATACACTTCTAGGAAATGGATTCAACCAGGAAAATAAAATCAAAAGCACAAAAGATGAGGGGGTAGGCAGCCCAGGTGTGAGAGGGGTTCTCCAAGAAGGAAGTGATTCTGCAGGCTGCTGCCCCTGCTCTCTCTCAGGTTGAGTGAAAAGTAAGCTGAAGCCTGGGAAGAACCCATGCCAGCAAATCTCCACCTTTTTCTTCCTTGGGGCCATTTTTATAAAGCAGAATCCTCTCTGATGAAGTTTATTCTTCAAGATCAGCCACTCCTGGAAGGCAATAATCAAAGATTGCAAAGTCTCTGCAAATAATCATCATGACATAAGGCAAGAAAAGGGGTATCTTGGAGGTGCGTTTCTCTTTTGTCCTCCACATTTTTCTCGCCAGTTCAAGTTTATCTCTTTTTTGTCATGCCCTTTCTTTCTTTTTTGACTTAGTGCCTTTGTAAGGGCCCAGTGATAAGGTTTGGCTGTGTCCCCATCCAAATCTCATCTTGAATTGTAGTTCCCACAATTCCCACCTGTGGTGGGAGGAACCCAGTGGGAGGTAATTGAATCGTGGGGATGGGTCTTCCCCCATACTGTTCTACTGGTAGTGAATAAGTCTCATGAGATCTGATGGTTTTATAAGGCACTTTCCCTTTCACTTGGCTCTCATTCTCTCTTGTCTGCCACCATGTAAAACCTGACTTTTGCCTTCTGCTATGATTGTGAGTTCCCTCCAGTGACGTGGAATTGTTTTAAACTTAACTCTTTTTCTTTTTAAGTTACCCAGTCTCAAGTACGAATTTATCTGCATCCTGAAAACAGACTAAAACACCCAGCATATGATGTAGCAATGGTACACACCAATTTTGGGAATTCCTTTCCCTAAATGTATCTTGTTCTGAATGATTTCACTGAATATTATTAACTTTGTGCGTGATGAGTACTTGGGCAATTTTATTTTCAGCTCAAACTTCCAAATGGTTTAAACCAAATGTGACACCATCGGGCCAGTTTAGTTTGCCAGTCAAAGGAGGCTCCTTGGAGACCTCTCTGCCTGATTCCCAGAAGAACAACACACAGTGGGTGGCACCAACAGCAGGTGCACAGAATTGTCAGAGGAGAAGGCCAGGTGAGCAGCCGGAGGAGAGCGTTGTCGGGGAGCTCCTAGGTTCAAACATCTGTTTGTGGCTAGGGCCTCTTTTCCACTCATGTTCTTTCTTTGGTGTCTTATTTTCATATTTTGTAGTCAGGGTCTTTGCATTACTTATAAAAAAAGAAAACTGACTGGTCTCATGTTCAGGCTAGCATGTGCTCAGTAATTCTGTTCTGACATTCACACCTGTTGCTGGTTTTAAGCCAGGCAGGAAAGCTCCAGTTTCCTATAGGTGCTTTTCTCCCTTGGCCACCACCATCACCACTGCCTTGGAGGTGCAATTTATATGAACTGGCCAAGGATGCCCTGAGGGCCGGTGACAAAAAGGCTAGCCATTCCTTCAGCTTCTGAGCCTCAAACATCCCCTTACTCAAAGGAAGGAGAGAACATTACCTCTCTTTCTGTGTGGTTCCAGCCATCTTCTCTTTGCAAGGAACAGGACCACCTCTCTCCTGCAACCTGCAAAACCCATGTGCTTGGAGTTCTGAACAACAATCCAAGCTCCTGTCTGTGTTTTGGAGAAGGGGGCAGAGGGCATTGCTTTCTGCTTTGCTTATTTAAGATGCTTTGCCAGAGAGGATTCTCCTGCCTCCTTAGCTGTCTTCCCATTTCTGTTTTCAAGGTGAGCAAGAGTTGATGGGTGATCCATCCTCCCTCTTTGGGGTTTGTGAAAGCCATGACCCTCTGGCTGTGTTGTTCAGGAGGGCTCCCCTGTCTCCCCATTGGAGAGACACTTCCTTGTACGCCCTAATTTCACATTCACATCAAAGCCACAAGCAAACGTGGGGCAAACCTAAAGGTCACCTGTGAGCTTTCACAGTGGAGAATGAACCAGCACTAATTGCCAAACAAGCCCATGGTAGGCAGTGGGTAGTAAAGAGAGTGAATGCAAATGTGTCCGAGAAAGGAGTGGGGACCGCGGCGGGAAGGCGAGTTGGAGGAGGGACAGCACGAGAGTCCACGGCTCCCACGATGGGGCTCCCTTCTCCTGCCCCGCTGTGTCTCTGACTCACAGGGAGCTCTTGTTCCTGATCCTGGTCCTGACGTGGACCTCTCCTACCTGCCCCACTGCCTATTTTCTTTTCTTTCTTTCTTTTTTTTTTTTTAATGTTCCTAAAAGGAAGTTTTCTGTTTTAATACTGGCTGGAATATAAACAGTTTTGTTGAGTCATGTGTGTGTGTGTGTGTGTGTGTGTGTGTGTGTGTGTGTGTTTCTTTTTTATTTTCATTTTATTTTTTTAATTATACTTAGGTTGTGCGGTACATGTGCAGAACATGCAGGTTTGTTACATAGGTATACACGTGCCATGGTGGTTTGCTGCATCCATCACCCCATCGTCTACACTAGGTATTTCTCCGAAAGCCATCCCTCTCCAATCCCCCCACCCCTTGCTATTCCTTCCCTAGCCCCCCACCTTCCGACAGGCCTCAGTGTGTGATGTTCCCCTCCCCATGTCCATGTTTTCTCATTATTCAACACCCACTTATGAGTGAGAACATGCGGTGATTTCCCTTGGCCTCTGCTTTGCTTTTTCACCTACCTGGTGTTTGCTCTGTGGGAGGACTGTGTCTGCTGTGAAACCCTCAGGAGATCCAAGTTTGCACACTCTCTGAAGTCACTTTTCTTTCACTTTTTTTTTTTTTTTTGAGAGAGAGAGTGTCTCGCTCTGTCGCCCAGGCTGGAGTCAAGTGTCACAATCTCAGCTCACTGCAACCTCTGCCTGCTGGGTTCAAGTGATCCTCCTGCCTCAGCCTCCCAAGTAGCTGAGACTACAGGCATGTGCCACTACGCCCAACTGCTTTTTGTATTTTTAGTAGAGATGAGGTTTTGCCATGTTGGTCTCAAACTCCTGACCTCAAGTGATCTGCCTACCTTGGCCTCCAAAATGCGGGGATCACAGGTGTGAGCCACCGTGCCTGGCCCTGAAGTCATTTTTCAAGCTGCAGTGTGCACACAAATCACCTGGAGTCTTGTTAAAATGCTGTTTCTGATTCCTCTCCCTCCTGTCCCCTGAATTTCCACACTTGTCACCAGCTCCCAGGTGATGCCCAGACTGCTGCCAGGAGACTGCACTTTGAGTCCACTACACTGATTCTGCTGATACCAAGTCAGAACAAAATGGACCACTTTGCTGTAAGCATCCCCCCTTCATCTCTACCTGATACTTTCCTGCCCTGCAGCACTCTGGGAAAGAACAGCAGCTCAACACAGAGAAGATGCCTCCTTCACACTAGAGAGCATGACCATGACTAACCAGAGCCACAGATGGGCCTTGCTCTAAATTCCAGGGGCATTGTTCCCATGGATGATTCCAAATGAGAGGCTCGGTGAGGATCTCCTTTAACAGAGGTGGACACCGAGGTTCGGAATAGTTAAGTATATTATAAGCTCATGACAGAGCTAGTCTTTGCATTGATTATACCTGTGTGTACTGTCTCACTGACTGTGTTAAAATATTGTCAGACTTCTGCTTCTAGGAGGAGGGACTACACATACTGTATCCCATTCCTCTTGCCAAGTTTAGTCAAGACCCTGGGAGATGGATATATATGTACATATATATCACACACACACACACACACACACACACTCTTACACTGCATATATTTAGTATATACATAATTATATAGTATGTACATAGTATATAGAATATATATTATACTATATACACACATATATACCATATACATACACATATGTACACATACATGTATATATCAAGCACAAGGAGACTCTGAAAGGTGGAGAGCATAGGCAGACCACGTAGGAACCTCAGAATCCCCCCAAAACACCATGGTCACTGACAGTTCTTTGAGTCTTCCACGTGTCTTGATATGGTTTGGCTCTGTGTCCCCACACAAATCTCATCTTGAATTGTACTCCCATAATTCCCATGTGTTGTGGGTGGGACCAAGTGGAAGATAACTGAATCATGGGGGTGGTTTACCGCATACTGTTCTCATGGTAGTGAATAAGTTTCATGAGATCTGATTTATCAGGGGTTTCCGCTTTTGCGTCTTCCTCATTCTCTCTTTGCTGCCATCCGTGTCAGACGTGACTTGCTCCTCCTTGCCTTCCGCCATGAATGTGACTAGGCTTCCCCAGACACGTGGAACTGTAAGTCAATTTAAACCTCTTTCTTTTGTAAATTGCTCAGTCTAGAGTACATCTTTATCAACAGAATGCAAATGGACTAATACAGGTTCCATATTTCCCAAGCTGGGTGCTGGAGAAGCCGGCATCCCGGAAATGTTAAGAAGAGCAAACCACAAAGGTCCTCCCAAAGTCTGCTTTCTCTAGCCAAAGAATCAGAAAAGGGGAATCCTGTGACTAGAGAAAAGTTTTAGAAAATAACTGCCCAAATTGGATGGGAAAAGGAAATCAGTAGATGCCAGGACTGAGATGATAAAGGTGTTAGAATTATCTGGCAAAAGCTTTAAAGAAGCAACAATAAAATCCTTCAATGAACAAATATGAATATACCTCATACAAACAAAAGGAGAGTGTCTCAGAAAGGACATGACGTGTCTCATCAAAGAAATAGAAGATATAAAGAAGGGCAAAATGAATACTGGAGAACTGAAAATGATGACAACCAAAATGTTTAAAACTCAGTGTATAGTCTAAAGAGCAGAATGGAGAAGACAGGGGAAAAACAGTAAACAGAAAGAACCAAAGAAAAGCAGAGAAATAATAAAAACAAAAACAACAGAGACTCAGGCACCTGTGAGACTATTAAAAACAGATCTAATAGCGATGCCATTGGAATCCTTGGAGGAGAGTAAAGAAAGGGCGAAGCTAAAAACTTTGTTTTTAAAACATGTTTAAAGAAATCATGGCTAAACCATCCCCGTCTGGCAAGAGACATAAACCTACAGATGGAAGAAGCTGAGTAAACTGCAAATACGATACATTTAAAAACATCTACGCCAAACGCATCACAATTAAGCTTTTGAACACAAGGAAGAAAATTGAAAGCAGCCAGTCATTGAACTCTTAGGTATTCATCTCAGGGAAATAAAAACTTATGTTCATACGAAAACCTATATATGACTATTCATAACAGCTTCATTCATAATAAATAACTAAAAACTAGAAGGAAACATCCCACATGTCCTTTATTGGGAGAATGAGCTACACAAACCATGGAACACCCATATAATAGAATATGGCTAAACAGTAAAAATGAACTTTGATTCACTTAATAACATAGATGAATCTCTAGAGAATTATTCTGAGTGAAAGAAACCAATCCCCAAGTTTACATACTGAATGATTCCATGTATACATACATACATATATATATATATATATATATATATATATATATATATATATAGTTCTTGCATCGGTCAGTTATTCAGAGAACAGAATGAAAGTGAGAGTCAGAGAGTGAGAGGGAAAAAAGGTTGTATTGTGAGGAGTGGGCTGCTGCAATTATGAGGACTGAGAAATTTCATAATGTCCCTTTGCAAGCCGGAGATCCAGGAAAGCCCATGGTGTAAGTCCAGTGGGAGACCAAAGGCACGAGAACCAGGAGAAACGATGGTAAGTTTCAGTGTGAGTTCAAACACCTGAGAATGAATGGTGTCAGTACCTGTCCAAATCCGAGGACCCGAGGGCCAGGAGAAGTGAACCTGCAAGTCCTAGCCCAAGGGTAGAGAAGAGCCTTTTCCGGCTCATGCAGTCAGGCAGCAAGTGGACTTTTCCTTCCTCCTCCATTTTGTTTCATTCAGCCCCACAAGGGATTGGGTGATGCCCGCCCACCCCAGGGAGCAATCTGCTTTACTCCTCTACTGACTTAAATGCTAACTCCATAGATACACCCAGAAATAAATGTTCAACAAAGTATCTGGGCACCCAGTGTGCCAGCCAAATGGACACGTAAAATTAACCATCATACTTATTGAGGTGATAAAAAAAACATAGAAATAGAGAAGGGAATAGAGGTTGTCAGGGATTAAGGAGGGATGGTGAGAAGTAGGAGAGAAGATGGTGTGGCTATAACAGGTGTATTAGTCTGTTCTCACACTGCTATAAGAACATAACTGAGACTGGGTAATTTATAAAGGAAAGAGATTTAATTGACTCACAGCTCCTCAGGGCTGCGGATGCCTCAGGAAACTTACAATCATGGTGGAAAGGAAACCAAACATGTCTTTCTTCACGTGGTGTGAGTACAGAGAAGGGCAGAGCAAAGTCGGGGGAAAGCCCCTTATAAAACCATCAGATCTCATGAGAGCTCACTCACTATCATAAGAACAGCATGAGGGTACTTGCCCCCGTGATTCTAATACTTCCCACCAGGTCCTTCCATGACACATGGGGATTATGGGAATTACAGTTCAAGATGAGATTTGGGTGGGGACACAGCCAAATCATATCAAAAGTCAACATGAAGAATTCTTGTAATGGCAGAAATGCTTTTATTTTGACTACATCAAGGGCAATATTCAAGTGCATATTGTACTATAGTTTCAAAAGATGTTTCTGTTGGCAGGAACTGGATAAAGAGTGCAGGGAATCTCTCTGGGTTATTCCTTACAACTGCATGTGAATTTACATTTGTGTCAAAATAAAACATTTAATTAAAAAATTCAACGATAGAATAGATATTTACATAGTTGATATTAAAAACATTTTTTAACACCAATCACCGTGGGATTAAGTGAAGGCAGAGCATTTTCAGTAATAGAACCCAGGAGGAAATCAAATTTGGTTTTTACATGTGACCAATCAACATTTGAAATGTGGACTACTTGCCAGACTAAAATAAATATGTCTTCAGTGAACTGGAGAATGCAAATTTTGTCTTTGAAATTGTTCTGGGACTTACAAAAAGAAAAAAAAAGCAAAAGGAAATGCAAGAGCATGGAAAGGACTGTCTACCAAATGAGAATTAAAATGAAAGTAAAAATATCTTATAGAAAGGGTCCTCTAGGAATGTGTTGACTCATATGCCTTTCATAGAAATGAGTAAGCCTTATTTTTCTTGCTTCTATTGTGAACATTTGACTAAAAACATGGTTCCTCATATCATCTGGACCAAAGTTCTCTCATTTGTTGTGAAAATGGGGGTGAGGGTTCCAAGACAAAGCGCTTCTATTTTATTAACTGTGATATCATGGTGTTTAAGTATTTTTGAGAAAAAAAAATTTTTTTTTCTAATCAGTGCAGGAGAAGCTTTTCATAATCGCCATATCAAAGGATATTGCTCAATGCCTGAGGGCTTTTCCTAAATTCATTCATTCCACAAGCACATCCTGAATGATGTTTCTGCCTTCACGGGGTTCCCAGTCCATCCAGGACAGCTTGTGCATTTCGTATCTGTAACAAAGAGCTACTCTGGTCATCTCTATTTTACAGTTCAGTGCCTCTCAACTGGGGTGATCTTTTCCTCCTGAGGACATGTGGCAATGTCTGTAGACATTTTTGGTTGTCACGACGATAGGGGCACCACTGGCATCTAGTGGGAAGAGGCCAGGGATGGTGCTAAGTACCCGACAGTCTCCTGTGTATGTGCTAAATGCCCTGCTGGGATTTAGCAGCAATGCACAGGACAGCCTCTCAAAAGAGAATTATCCAGCCCACAATGTCAAAAGTGCCAAGGCTGAGAAATCCTGCTACAGTAGAATAAACAGCTGCTGAGAAGTCAAGTTATTTGCTAGACATATGGCAGCTAGTTTACAGCATAGCACAGGTTTGAGCCCAGGTCTGTCTGACTGCACTGGCTCATTGAATTTGACTAAGAGGAACCTACAACAGCCTCAGCAATGTCCAGACCCTGCATGAAAACCTGACACAGGTGGCTGCCTGGATGGAGCTGAAGAACGGCTGAGCACAGGAAGAGCTGGGTCCAGCCATTGCCATGAATACCAGAACCCAAGGGCTTTAAGTTGAATATATGAGGACACTCTTGTGCAGTCACATGCTGTTTATGCTTGTTTAGACTTTTTCCAATTTCTGACATTGTTTTCATTGGCTTCTTCTGGCCATTGACCCCTCACTATGACCTTTAAGGCTGGCTTTGGCTCCTTGGGAAAACTCAAGAGACAGAAGTGAGGGTTGACTTCACTCTGGTGCCAAGACAAGGAGTGGCTCAGCCACAAAATGTGCATCGTATTTTCCTCCTCTTTCAACTTGACTCTGTCATCCCATATTTCTTTTTTTTTAAATTTATTTTTCCTATTATACTTTAAGTTCTGGGGTACATGTGCAGAACGTGCAGGTTTGTTACATAGGTATACATGTGCCATGGTGGTTTGCTGCATCCATCACCCCATCATCTACATTAGCTATTTCTCCTAATGCTGTCCCTCCCCTATCCCCCCATCCCCTGCTATCCCTCATTTAGCACCCCACCCCCGACAGACCCCTGGTGTGTGATGTTCCCTTCCCTGTGTCCATGTGGTCTCATTGTTCAACGCCCACTTATGAGTGAGAACATGCGGTGTTTGGTTTTCTGTTCTTGTGTCAGTTTGTTGAGAATGATGGTTTCCAGCTTTATCCATGTCCCTGAAAATGATATGAACTCATTCCTTTTTGTGGCTGCATAGTATTCCATGGTGTATATGTGCCACATTTTCTTTATCCAGTCTGTCATGGATGGGCATTTGGGTTGGTTCCAATTCTTTGCTATTGTGAACAGTGCCTCAGTAAACATACATGTGCATGTGTCTCTATAAAAGAACGATTTATAATCCTTTGGGTACATACCTAGTAATGGGATTGCTGGGTCAAATGGTATTTCTATTTCTAGATCCTTGAGGAACTGCCACGCTGTCTTCCACAATGGGTGAACTAACTCACACTCCCACCAACAGTGTAAAAGTGTTCCTATTTCTTTACCCCCCTCCAGCATCTGTTGTCTCCTGAATTTTTAATGATTGCCATTCTAACTGGCGTGAGATGGTATCTCAATGTAGTTTTGATTTGCATTTCTCTAATGACCAGTGACATCAGCCCATATTTCTTTTTCCTGCGTAGGGGCAAAAAGATGAGACTGAGAGTGCAAATGGAAAACTCATCTAAGCACAAAAACCAAGGTCACCACCCCCTCAGAGTAAACAGCACTTTATTACTTCTGTCTGTGTCTGCTATCGAGCCTCAGATTAGTTCAAAGGAAAGAGAGGATGCCTCCTCACTTCTATCCTGCTTAAACAAATAGTAGCACTCTCAGAAGAGAACTCGCACCGCAGTGAATTATGTTATTTTCAATAAATTCCAACAGCGCTGCTATAGTAACTGTCTTAACCATGATTAATGTAGGAAACATTAGGAAAGCGTGTTATTATTATTCTAAATTAGGTTTTGCTTGAATTAATTTTTATGCATGGTTACTAAGATGTAAAAGAGTTTCTGAATTGCTAATTGTAACATTCCTTCTTTGGAGATAAGATGAGATTCTTGGAACACAAGGGCGCCCTGCTGAAGGATTTTTAGTTTGAATATTTGCCTAAGGGCCAACATATTATTTAGTCAGTAGCCTGCTAAGGAACTGCAGCTTGACACCCGTGGAGTCTTTAGTTAAAGATTTTCTTTTAGCATCACCCACTTGAATCGACGCTGTGGAAAAGGCACAATGGATATGAATATCATGTCACCGTCATGGTGTGTGGAGGGTAGGAGAGGAAGGAGGTGGCCCCCTACAGAGCCAATGGCACTCTTTTCTTTCTCTTTTCAAGTCTTTTTGCCAATGACAATGGGAATAATGAAAGTCGTGATATTAAGAAACAGTGGCTGAGTGTGTGCCATAGGCTGGGCGTATGCCAAATGCCGTCTGTGTCTCCATGTCTTCGTTTTGCAAAGGTCGCCTGAAGTGCTGCCATGTATCAGGCATGGTAGGTGCTGCTGCTGAGATGTGAAATGAGGTGGGTTCCTGCCCTCACGAAACTTGCATTTCAGGAAAATAGATGATCAATGTCTTGGATGAAATGGGCAAGGGGAAAAGTGATTGTAGATGAGGCAGAGAGAGGCTGGGAATGAGCTTAGACCCTGAATGGCCTTACAGAACCAAGGGGATCTTGGCTTTTCCTCTGAGGAAGCTGAGAGCCTGGGGCTTTCAAGTACAAGTAGGATCCTAACCGGATCCCTTGACTGTGAGATGAGAAGTAGAGCCTGGGAGCCAGGTGGAAGCAAGGAGACCTATCCAGGGATGTGTCACCGCCCATGGAAAGTGGATTATGGATATGTGGACCGGGGCCACAGCAGAGAGGTGGAGAGAATTGTTTGGATCCTGGGTGAATTTTAAAGACTTGGCAAACTTTGCAGAGAGAGGATGCAAGGGAAGACCAAGACTCTCGGCCTTTGCCTCTCAAAGACGGGGATTCTATTTTCCAAGGCGAGAGAGACTACAGGAATAACAGGTTTGCAGGAAAGGTGAGGAATCTGATTGGGGCCTGGTAAATTCTAAATGCTAATTAGTCATTAAGGGCAGAGGCGAATTAAATGGTTGGGTATCACCGAACGGAGTCACGGAGTAGGGCCAGAAATGAAATTGCATGAGTCATCACGGTACAGGTGGTATTTGAAGCCACATGACTGGCCATCCACTGGGGAGTCCATGTAGCTAGAGAAGAGGGCTGCGTCCTGAGCCTTGCTGTACCCCAGGCTGAGAGATTTAGAAGAGTAAACCCTGAGAAACAAGGACTAGCGAGGTGGAAGAAGAACCCAGAGAATCGCATCCTGGAGGGCAAGCACAGTGCATGTCCACAAGGCCCCACCCACTGTCTGGCATTTGGCTGAGAGTGTGAGATGGGGCTCTCCACAGCAGGTTCTCCAAGAATCCAGATGCATATCCCAGGCCCCTCAGGGGCTGACAGTGTGAGATGGGGCTCTCCACAGCAGGTTCTCCAAGAATCCAGATACATACCTCAGGCCCGTCAGTGGCCTGGCATCCTTCCAAGGCTCTGGGCAGGGCCCTAATGATGTATTTGTAAATTTTGGAATATTTGCAAAAGAATGATATTTCAACCACAGTTAAGACTTCAGGACTTCAGCTTCTTCCCATCTGACTTTATTGGTAGCATCTGAGCAGGGCCATGAGGCCTTTTGGGATTCAGCTACAGGGAAGCTGACTTGGGAACACATTTAGCTGAAGTTTAGTGGGATATGAACAAGTCATTTCATGTGGAGTTTAGTTATTGCTGGGGGTCTGGGGTAGGCGTGGCTCTCAAGAATAATTTCCTTCCACAGTGTCCACTTGCAAGGCATCTTGTCCAGGGGGCAGGATCAGAGCTTGTCTCATAATAAAGCATATCTACGGTACCCTGTACCAGAAGTTTATGGGCAATGGATGAAGAGGGGGATTTGGAATGTGTAAAGCCAGAAGCCAACCTGTGAGCAATTCTTCCGAATATTACATACATGACATGAATTTTATAGAGGCTTTTTAGGAATTTGACAATAATTGTAAAAATTTATATGATATTACCAATGAAATGAATGGAAAAGAAACTTTTTTAAATTATACTTTAAGTTTTGGGTTACATGCACAGAATGTGCAGGTTTGTTACACAGTTATACACAAACTGCCATGGCAGGTGAAAAGAAATTTTTCTAGATTCTTAATAGTTAAAAACAAATTTTGATCAGCCATGACAGAGGAAAGACTGAATTATCTTTCTAGGCTCTCCAGAGAAAATTATATTAAAATCTCCATGTCATATGAAGAGGTGATGAAAGATTATGCAATGAACAGATGCAAGGATAAAAGTGTTACAGAAGTGTCAGGAAATTAAATAATAAAGCTGAATGCTATTTTTCTGGATTTTGTGATGAGTATGTTATGTGCCAGCATTTTAACATTTGAAATTTGTTATGACATTTTCTTATTCTAAATAAATATTTACTTTTACACCTAATATTATATTTATAATTTTCTCCTGTTGATTTTAAAAAGCACCTCTCCCCAAACTGTCAAAGTTTCAATTCCCACAAAACCTTAACTTGCTCGTGGAGATGGGGATATTTGAAGTGGGATGGGAGAAGCTTGGAGATGGCATTTTCTAGGTTGTTACTCAAAGGGAAACAAAGGTGGCGAGCTCACTGGGAGGGATGAGAGATGAAGGAAGGTCCTGAATCTTAAACATAATGGAAATGATTTCCTAGAGAGGAAAAGCTGTTGCAGAAGGGGCAATGGCTGAAATCTTGACCGTGGGCAGGCTGAGAAGGGTGAACGTGGTGCTCTGTTGGAGAGATTGGCCTTGAACGGGAGCACGGATAGTAGAGCCTAGACAAGAACCAGGTGGCCATTCAGGTCAGTGGGGAGATATCATGGGGAAGGTGAATATTTCCTTCCTCCAATTCCTTTGACAACCTGTGAATTAGTTATCCCCCTTTTATAGATAATGAAACAGGAGTCCAGAAAGATAAACATACCCGCAGAGGTACCCAAGTAGGCCGAAGCAAGTGCCTCTTGACTTCTGTAATATGGGACCCAGAATAGTGACTGGCAAATAGAAGTTACTCAATTAAAGAAAAAGCCCTAGTTAATATAAATAAAAATTAAAGTAAATATGTTTCCTATGGATGTGTCCTGAGTGTCCCAGCATGGTCCTCCATGGCTTCCCAGTCTTTGGCCCGTCTGTGGGCATGGGCACAGCCTTCTCGACGAGGGGAATGCCCTGTGCTTCTCTTCCCCATCCTTCAGACTCAGTGGCATCCACTCACCCTTTAGCTCTTGACTTACATGTCACTTTTCAAGGAGACTTCCCTGACTTCTGATCTTGATTAAGTCACCTTTTGAGTATTTTCTTTTCCCGCTGTGCATTCTTTTGATGACTGCTTGTGACTGCCACAATCAGAGAGTTATTGTAATTATTTTAAAACACTGGTCTCTCTTCTGAGATCTATGATCTGAGAGATCCTTTGTGATGTTATTAAATCCCTTGTACCAGATCCCTAGAAGGCAGTTTACTTTTTATTTCTGAATCAATAAGCTGCTTGAATAAAGGCAAAAAAATGAGAATTAGATTATTTTTCTTCTTTCAGGCAGCTTCAGTAAAAGGCTCTGAAAGATCAGAGAATGGAGACTGGAGAGCAAAGCTGGATTTCAATTCCCAGGCCAGTCCCTGGCCCTCATTAGCACATTCAGGGAGCTTATGAGTCCAGCCTTCTCAGTTAATTCAGAAGATCCCTTTTCTCCCCCAGAAGTTTTCCAACATCTAGATGAGGAGACTAGGTAGATCACACTAGTAGATATCAGTATCTATTTTCTTAATACATCTAATATTTGTGACCATATGATGCCTTATTTAAAATAAAACATGTTGATAAATATAAGTTTAACATCTCAGAGAGAACACAATGAGGTATTTGTTTTTTATAAGCTGGCAACTTCTTTTTACTGTTTGTGGTGCAACGATGATTTACATTGTGTGTAGTACATGTGTGTGTCCTGTTTTCATTTTTATGGTGTCCCGAGAGCATGCAGAAGTGAACGAACAGTTCGGTCTTCAGAGCACAGCCCCCTCCCAGGGATTCCCTTGGGGAATCCACTCCTGGGTGCAGTGAGAATTAATAAGGCAGTGGAGGCTGAAAATGTCTGGTTTAAAGTCTGCCGAGGTCTGCTCCATTTTCAACCCATCTTTCCAGGCTTCGCCTTGCAACGTTTCCAGTCTCAGGGAAGAAAAGCAGGTGCTTTCGTTCCTTGTCGGCTTATTTGTCCCTGCTAGTTAATTGCTTTTTATTATCTGCTGAATGGTAGAATTAGGCGCACAATCCACCATTGTGTTTTTTATTAATTCTTTATTTAGAAATGTTCAGAATAGAATGGGCTTTGAGTGAGTGAGTGTGCATGTGCACACGTGTACACAGTTATATCCAGCAGTGATGGATCCATTGCCAACAATGAAGCAATTTGTGAATTCGGGATTTGAGGCGTACATTTTTCTAGTTCCCAACCCAATGACCTTCTTTATCCTTCCAGATTTATTATGTTTTCTTGTAACATTAAGTTTTACAAGTCCTTAGGGCAATTTTGTCAATTTGCAAAGATATTTTAAATTGAGTGATATTTTGGCAGTATGTAAGCTGTATCTTATATACTAGCTATGCATCCTCTCTTTAGTACATATTTTACTGAGAACTAGGTGGAATCTCTAATGACCAAGAGTTCATCCCAGGAGACAGATTTAACAATGGATATTTTCTCTGTTTTCCTAACTGATGTGATCCAGGGTTAGTGTTCCTTAGAAAAGATAGAACCAGCTGATGGCTCTTTAACCCTCTTTTCATCAAAAATATACAGTTCTCACTCAATTGCATTTGTTGAATTTTCCTTACCACTTTTAGCCCTGGAAGCTGAAAATTAACATAATGATGTAGATCTTGGGGTGTTAAAATAATTCTGTAACACTGTTAGAAAGACATGATTTAGAAAAAAAAAATAGTTTCTGAGTAATCATGTGACAGCCGCTTTCTCCCAGGCATTAAATGTAAAATTCCAGAAAAAGTACAAATAACTGCTACCTGAGGAACTAAAGTGAACCAATAGCAGGTTGGATGGGAGAGAAAGGAAAACCGTTTGGCATGTTTTCTCTTTGAGCATTGATTCCCGGATAGCCCTAGTTGCTAAACTGCACTACACATGTGGGCGCCAAAAACTCCAAGAGAAACCCGCACATGCTGGCCAGAAGACCAGAAGAAGGGGTCTTAGCAAGCCAGAGAGTCTAAGAAGAATGTTCTCCTCCTCCTCCTCTGTCCATCTGGCACTGCTTCAAGGATGGCCACAGTCATGAAATAGTGCATTCGAAACGTGGAAAGTTAAGACACTGAACACTCCCAGCAATACCAACATTGTTTTCAACAGAGAACTGGGATGAAAGTCCTTGGAGTCTGGAGAGTAGAGGGCAAATCTTGGAGGGAAGAGGATTGAAGGAGAGCCACAAATTCTGATATAAACCAACACGCCTCTGGCTTGCCCTCAAGCAGCTCCTGTGCAGCCAACATCCAAAGAAATGTAGCAAATAATTCATCTGTGCTGTAAATGACTAGCATAGATAAGATGCTAGACTAGACCCAAAGTGGTGCACACGAGGTGTGTGTGTGTGTGTGTGTGTGTGTGTGTGTGTGTGTGTGTTTAAAATACAGCGTGACTAAGTTGGGTTTAATTGTAGGAATGCAAAGCGAGCTATATCTTCAAGAACTCATCATCAGTGAACTTCAGAAGCTTCTAGTTTCAGCATAAAAGCTTAATCATAAGATGTTAGAATGCTTCTCAACTTTCTACCAGTACCAGGCATCCAATATAAGAGGTTCACAGCTGGAAGGGCTTCAAGATTCAGCTTCTCTCTAAGCACAAGTCCAAAGGGAAGATCAAGTCACCAGTAGAGACGAAACCAAGGACATTTCAGAAACTTGACATCTCTGGCACCCACAGCTACAGAAACCGTGACGAAGTCAAAGACACTATAAAATGTAAATGCAAGAAACCACTATAACACTATCGTGGTTTTGACACTTTTTGAACTGGGATGAAAGTCCTTGGAGGCTGGAGATTAGAGGGGAAATCCTGGAGGGAAGAGGGTGGAAGGATAGCCATAAATTCTGATATAAACCAACACTTTTTATAGTGTCAAAACCACTATAACACAGAGAAGGATTGCCCTTGGTGGGCTCATCTGTGGCCTGAGCATGGCCAGGGCGGGCATCAGTGAGTTTAGAGGTAAAAAAATAGAAACTTTCTAAACTGAAATGCGATGAAGAAGAAAAAAGAAAAAAAAAAACCCTCAAAATGAGGCATCCAAAAATTATGGGATAATTCAAAAGGTTTAATAAACACGCAGTTAGAGTACCAGATGGAGACGGAACAGGTAAGAAAAAAAGATATTTGAGGTACTAAAGGACAAGAACGTTACAAAATGAGTAAGAGCCACCAAACCACAGATCCAAAAAACCCAAAGAACACCAGTCTGGAGAAATATAAAAAAACAGAGCTGTGCATATGATATTCAAGCTGCAGAAAAATGAAGACAAAGAGAATGTTTTGAAAAAGGCCAGGGGAAAAACTATCTTATCTGTAAAAAGAGATTTATAAGAGGCATCTTAAATAAATCAAACAAGCAAGAAGAGAATGAAGTGAATTACTTGAAGTGCTGGGGGGAAAATACCTAGAATTCTATATCCAGCAAAATGATCTTTCAAAAGAGAAGGAGAAATAAATAAAGACATTTTTAGACAAACAAAAACTAAAGGAATTAACTGACAGTAAATTTGTCTTGCATGAAATGTTGAAAGATGTAATACAGCTAGTCATGGTGACGCATGCCTGTAGTCCAAGCTACTTGGGTGGCTGCAGTGGGACGATCACCTGAGCCCAGGAGTTCAAGGGCACAGTGAGCTGTAATCATGCCACTGCACTCCACCCTGAATGACAGAACAAGACATCTTATCTAAAACCGACCAAACAGACAAAAAGCAGAAGTAATGTGCATAAAGAAATCATACAGGTAAAAATTCAGATTTGCATATAAAAAAAGAAAAGACATCAGAGAAGAAAGAAATGAAGGAAAAAATATTTTTTCTTGTTAATTTATATAAAGGCAAGGGTTTGTTTAAGATAATAATAGTGATAATCTCTTAGGTAATTATAGCAAACCATAAATGGTGAGAATTTCATAAGGGAAGGAAAGGAAGGGTTGAGATCATGCTGTTATGGTTACCGTACTGCACGTGAAGTGCCACAGTGTTATTTGAAGGAGGACTTAGGTTACTTAAATATGTATATTGCAAACTCGAGGGCAAGTACTAGACGATTTTTTAAAGAACTATAATTGATAGGCTAAAAGAAAAGCTAAAATAGAACCATAAAGTTCTCAGTTAAAACCAGAGAAAGCAGAAATGAAGGGGAAAAATAAACAAATTACAAAATAAGAAGGGCAGTGAACAGAAGCCAGTTATAAACATGGCAGATATTAGTCCGACTCTATCAACAATCCCTTCAAATATGGATGGTATAAATGCATACCCACTGAAAAACAAAGACTTTCTGAGTGGGTCAGAAACAGGATCCAAGCCTGCGGTGTCTGCAAGAAACAGAGTTTAGGTATAAAGCCCAAGGGTAGGTTAAAGGTAAGGGGTGGGAAAAGAAACCCTGTGCTGACACCAAGTAAAACAGAAGGAGCGACGTCATTTTCAGACAAAGCAGACTCCAGAACAAGAAAGGCAGACAGAGATAAAGAAGGACCTGATACAAATATAAAAATAATTAATTCTCCAAGAAGATATAATGACCCTAAACATGTATGCACCCAACAACAGAGCATTGAGCTATGTGAGCAAACATTGATGTCAATATGAATAGACAAACCCATATTGTAATTGGAGATTTCAACACCTTTCTTTCAGTAATTGATAGGTCAAAAAGCAGAAAATCAGTAAGGATGGGGTTGATTTGAACAGCAATACCAGCCAATGTGATCTAACTGGTATTAAAGGAATATTCTCTCTACCCCACAATGTCAGAATACACATTCTTCTCAAGCTCACCTGTACATTCACCAAGATCTATCACATGTATCACATTCAAGGCCATAAAACAAACCTTAATAAATTTAAATAAATAGAAAGCACACAAAGTACATTCTCAGGTCATAATGGAATTAAACTAGAACGCAATAAGAGAAAGAGAGCTGGAAGATCTCCCCCATTTGCCTGTTAGACAACACACATCTAAATATCACATGGGTGAAAGAAGTCTTGGGCTAAGTTAATAAAAATATTTTTATTAAATAAAAATGAAAAGGCATTGAATCAAAATAATAGAAAGCAGTGTTTAGAGCCAAATTTCAGCACCATTATCCTGAGAACAGTACAGGCAAAACTTCCTCCATGTTCTATTTACCTCCAGCTGGTCTCCCCTTGGACACATAGGAAATATGGGGATTACAATTCGCGATAAGATTTGGGCATGGAAACAAAGCCTAACCATATCAATGGATAAAACTTAAATGCATTTTGCTAAATGAAAGCAGCCAGACCAAAAAGGCTACATACTGTACAACTCCATTTCCATGACAGTTTATAAAGGAAAAACAACAGGGATAGAAAACAGTTAGTGGTTATCAGGGTGTGGGGGAAATATGCATAGTTGACTACAAAAAGTCATTCTAAAAAATTTTAGAATAATCAGAATATCCCCTATGGTTTTGTGGTTGTGGATACCTGACTTTAAGTATTTGTCCAAACCAGGAGAATCATACATCATGAAGATTGATCATTACTCAATGGAGATCAAAAATTTTAAATTACTAGTTAGAAATAAGGCTCCGAGTCATAAGGAAAAACGAGCACTCAGGTAAAGGATTTGTTATTGAGGCAGATCTACTTCTGTGCAGAAGGGTGCCTCCTGTATGGCTGGTTGCCACAAGAGCGTCCAGAACAAATCAGAGTAGAAGTTTTTATTCCTAATGCAACTCCTGCCCCTGTGTCCTTTCCCCATTGGCTGGGGTCAAACTGCACAATCTAAACTAGACCCGGTTGGCTAAACATTTAAACTTTCTTAGATAAGGCGGACACATGATGGGAGAGAGGGCAGAGGAGGAAGGGTCGTCTGCAGTGAGCTAGAGAGACAGTCTTTTCCCAAATAAGGAAAGGAATGTGAGCTGGTGCTGATAATGCCAATGGTGCTGTAGCATGCCAGGGCATATAGTAATGCTAGAAAGAAGAAAAGGAGAGGAGTGTGGGAGGTACTGGGAATTAAAGAATAAAAGGTTGAGCAGGCTGTTTGAAGGGAAACCTTGCCATATCTCACATTACTTAAAAGATAATCAACCACGATGTTGGATATTACAGGATGTAGTGTAGATTGTGACAGTGCATCTTATGGTATTACACAAGCATGGCATACCCTCGCTGCAGAGGGTAGAGGAAAAAAAATGCCCACCTAAGACATTTTAGAAAACAATGATTTCTCCAGGTATTTGAAGCAAACATAAATATATAACACTGTACTCTAGATGGTGAAGTTTTTCCTCATGGTGTTAAGAATTCTGACACTACTTTATGTGTATACTAGAGTTGAACAAATAAGTACATAAATTGTAGATAATGAGGTATTTTTACTGTCACAGAAAGAAGTTACATTTTATTAAGGGGAGGATTGAACTGGACCCACA
This sequence comes from Sapajus apella, assembly GCF_009761245.1. NCBI lineage: Eukaryota > Metazoa > Chordata > Mammalia > Primates > Cebidae > Sapajus > Sapajus apella. The sequence goes on from NW_022437036.1 coordinate 3,294,786, forward strand.
GTTGCAAGATTAGAGTTCGGAATATTAGCGTGAGGTCACGTTTATTTAAATATATGTACAGATAGATACAGGAAAAAATATGCATATGTTGCATATGAATGGGATTAAGTGTATAGAGACATAGATTTAGACAGGCAGGTAGATATGTTTCTTATCCCTGTCTGCAGAGCAGTTACATCCCAGAAGACATGAGCACATCTGGCACCCACAGCTTGGTTTTTAAGCTTCGTTCTCCAACGAGAGGAACCCAAACTCCTTGAAAAAAAATGACTGATTCCAAGGATTGCGTCAGAGAAAATACCAGATAAGCCTGCAGCACCTTGTAGTGCCGGAAAGTTTAAATGATGCCCCCCCAAAAAAGATCGGGGAATGTCACAAGGTCACAGGAAAACCTGAATGAGCTCCTTGTCCAGATAGAATAATTGGAGTCACATAAAAAATCATGACACTGAGATTATAACCCAAAGAATAAAATTTGTATTCATGAGTTCACACTGATGAAAACAGTTGACTGAATAAATAAATAAGTGGGAGAGATGGGACAGATCTTCCTTAGAGAAGAATTTCAAATAATAAATGTAGATGAAGTGAGGACATGGAAAATTAGCATTAGGAGACAACAGTAATAACTGTTGCAGGCAATATCCACTGATGAATGCGAAAGTTAGACAGAAAAACTCTGAGGAGACACAGGATATTTGCATAGCTTCAACATTTTGTCCTGAAATAATTATTATTTGCTTTGGTGGTTTTACCAGTTTTTTTGTTACTCCTCTTTCCAGGAGATGGAAGTTCGTTCCCTTCCCTGTTGAGAAAATGTTTGCAGACCCTGGAAGAAAGGTTGGAAGTGGGAAGCTGGGAGCTTCACACGAAAGCAACTGGACGGACCCCACCCACCGAGGAACTAGCAGTGTGTCCAGGGTGCTGTCTGGAGGTCGTGTACCCTGACGTGAGGTGGTGAGAAGGGCACTTCATTGGTAGGCTCCTCCTCCCCACCACCCCCGCAAAATCCATAACTGCAGCCTCATAGTGAGAAAACATGAGAAAAACACGATTGGAGGCACATAAAAAACAGGAAAGTCTGGGAAATTATCACAGAGCAGAGATGACTAAGGAGAATGACTGTGCAAAGGGGCATCCTGGATGGGATTCTGGCACGAAAAGGGGAATTACTTGGAAAACTGGTGAAATTAAATAAAGAGTGTGGTTTAGTGAACAGTGTTGTACCAGTGTTGAATTACTGGTTTTCGTAAAGGTACCATGGCTTTGTCAATGTCTCCATTAGAGGAAGCTAATTAAGCATGTATGATAAAGGGTATACACTAATACCTTCACAACTCCTATGTAAACCTAAAATGATTTCACACTAAAAAGTTAAAACAGCAACAAAGGGAATGAAGCCTCTTTCCGAGGCAGCACTAAGGAGTGACTGTAGATGGAGTGTGGGATGGCTGGGCCTCATGATTCTCAACATTTACTTCCTAGTTATTCTGAGTAAACTGAGAATAATACTAGTTTTTGGGCCAGGTGCGGTGGCACATGCCTGTAATCCCAGGCTGAGGCAGGTGGATCACTTGAGGTCAGGAGTTCAATACCAGTCTGACTAACCTGGTGAAACCTCATCTCTACTAAAAATACAAAAATTAGCTGAGTGTGATGGTGCATGACTGTAATACCAGCTACTCGGGAGACTGGGGCAGGAGAATCACTTGAACCCGGGAGGTGGAGGTTGCAGTGAGCCAAGATAATGCCACTGTACTCCGGCCTGGATGACAGGGTGAGACTCCACCTCAAATTAAAAAATAATAATAATAATAATAGATTTTGATCTCTATAATCATACTTTTCCAATCTTATGTGGAGCGCAAATAAAAGCATCCTTAGCACACAATGCCATCCTGACAAATGTGTGGCTCAAATGTTGTAAAATAATATGCTTGCTCTGCTATGGCCACTTTCTAGCAAATCCTCTTCCAAACCGTCCTCCTTCTCCCCAGATCTCTTCCCCAGATTCTAGCATGGAATCCCAGAACCGTTTGCAAGAGCTATATGCAGTGCTCTTTTATTTCTCACAGCTGAATGAGGTAGACATCTGCATCTCCATTACACAAATGAGAGTGCTGAGACCACTTTTTAGAGATCCAGGCATCTCAGGGCTTGGAAGCCATGAAAGGAAGGAAGAGTCTCATGGACTCAGTAAGCTCCAGGTGGGAGAAGTGGTGGGTGGACAGTCAGAGCCATCAGCTATGGACGCACGGATTCCTACTGCTCTCATTCGTTCCTGGAAAATCCCATGAAGGAAGGCACATCAGTGAGGAGTCCAGTCTGCCTGTTTCATCTGGAGCAAAGAGTGGCCCTGTTCTTGGGCCTGGAAAAGGAGGACCAGAGTATACAGGTCCAATCCCATGGATACAGGTGCAGAGGCTGCCAGTGAACATACAAACCAGAATAGAAGCTGACTTGCAACCCTCCCAAGCAGTCCATGAATTTCAAGAAATGAAAATCTTGCCATCGTAAGCAATCATAAGTCAATTCACTCACGTTTATCGTGCCCTGGGGAGAGATTACATTTGGTGATGTCCTTGGCACGTGGTGCTTTTAAAAATGAACCTCTTAAGGCAAATATGTCTGAGGGAACGTTTAATCTTCTCTTTTTGCACTGTGGGCTAGGGATCCAGGGTGGGGCCCAGAAAGGAGTGGGCTATTTCTGTCCAGGAAGAGCCGAGAGCATGGGACAGCTGCTCTGTCCGGATGCAAACGTCACGCTTGGCAATCACCCTGGATGTTTGGCACATGGGAGAGCCCTTCTCTATGAACAGTGAAAAGGGCTGGGGCTGTCTCCAAAGGAACAAGTTCGATTTCATCAAGCAGAAAAGCCCAGGGAAGGAAAGTGAACGGAAACTAAATGCTTGGGACGCTATTTCTGTGCAAAGCTCTGTGGTAGTTTTAGCTCCATTTCCTTAAATTACCTGTGCACGTTAGTAATTGCTATTTCAAAGGAAGCTTTCCTGGAACAGAGTGCCACATCGCTTGAGCTCGCTTAGCTTTTACCCTTTCCAGACAGTGGCTTTTATCTGGAAAATGCTAACGGGAACAACAAATACCTGAAACAGAAGGCGAGAAAGGGATCGGCTGGGTATCTGCGGTGTGTAGATCGAAGCTCCCGGAGAAGTTGAGACCAGATCTCCATGTGGCCAGTATCTGTTATGCCTATAATTGCTGCTCAGGGTGGCATTTTGCTGATATGCCTAAAATAGTCTTCTTGGGGCTGCTGGATACATTTGACAGCTGTTAAGGTATGAGGGGCGATGATCCAGCTGAAATCTTGTCTGAGTCATTTTGATAAGGGAACTGCCTTGCAAAAGCTTCTTAATTGCTCCCACATTCTTCCATTGTTCCATTTACCAGGGTCCTTTAAAAGGTCATTAATCAATCACTAAAGATGTGAAGGTTTTACATTTTGCTTGCTTAACAAAACACAGCCTTGACAAACTATCCCCCACTTAGTTTCAGATTAGCCCATACCAGGATGCCTTCTGCTAACTGGCAGTCCATCTCTGTAAGTGTCCTTTGGGCAATGTATCTGTTTGGCTCTGGGTCAATGGACAGGGCATCCGGAGTCTAGGGGTCTTTTGTAGAGACACTGTAAGCATTATCAATTGTATATCTCAACTTTAAAACGTGAGGACACAAATAGCCTATTTGCTCATTTGATCTTAAGTTTGATGAAAGAAAAGATGTTATACAAAACAGAGAAGACCAAGCAAGTCTAGTCAGTGTTTACTGCACACAGCGTAGAGATATGTTTACAATTTGGTTCTGTTATGACAATATCCAATGATCTCCATCCAAATATAAACAAGTCAATGCCTATCTGGTTTAGATATACATTGAAGGCACAGTTTCTCACCCTCAGCACCACTGCATCTGGGCTGGATGATTCTTTGTTGTGTGGGGACTGTCCCTGCCATTGCAGGATGTTTAACTGCCTGCCTGGTATCTACCTCCTGGTTCCCAGCCCCCTCCCCGTGTGACCTGTCATCACAACCAAAAATGTCTCAGTGTCTGCAGTCATCGACAAATGTCTCCTGGGGACAAACTTGCCCTCCGTTGAGAAACACTGGTCTAAGGTCACAGAATTATGTGTTGCCCACGTAACACTGCAAATGGTGAATTTATCAAGGTGAAAATATAAAACAGTGAAATGATTGGCTGTGTCTCTCCCACTTTTATTTAGTAAATTTAGTGTTTGTGGATACCACAGGGATTTTCTTCCCTTTGCAGCTGTCACACCTATATTTAAGGCTGTGCACTTTTGCATCTGTGTACCCAGAACAGCCTGTCTCATGGTAGGCTTTTCATAATTATCCTTTTTATTTAGAAAAAAAAAACAAACAAACAGGAAAATACAGCTAATAGGGATGAAAACATAAATTGGAAGGGTTAAAAATTCCTCCTTTCTCAAGGGTCCCCTCCACCGCAGTGTGGTATCCAGGGCAAAATAGCACAGGGGTGAGTATCTGGGCTCTAAAATTAAGCAGATCAGTGTTCAAGATTTGGTTGTACCACTCGGTTCTTGGGGTACATTTGGGAAACCCTCCTAACCCCACGTCCTTCAGCTTCCCCAACCTTACAATGGGCAGATCCAATTTTGCCTCCTCAGGTCTCTCTGGACCCCGGTGAGTGAATACAGGTGGAGTTGTTCACAACAGGCCTGGCGCAGGGGCTTTGCTCAGTGCATGCTGGCTGCTGTTACGACGGTCATTATCATTGCTGCAACCACAGGGCTCTGCGTTTCAATTCCTGTTTATTCATCTGGCTTCATTACCCATCTGTAGTCTCTGGAGAGCAAGACCCATGTTTTATCCCAATCCTGGCTGTTCACTTGGCATTTATTCTATAAGCACCTATTGAAAGTATGTCCAGGGCACACCTCCATTTCCAGCACAGAGAAGACACTCAACAGATGATTACGGAATAAATGCCAACTGAACAGGACAAACGGTGGGTACAGGAGCAGGAACAAAAGTCACAGTTTGTGCAGGAGACAGTGTCTGGGTGTGTTAGTCTGTTCTCATCCTGCCAATAAGGACATGCCTGCAGCTGGGTAATTTATAAAGAAAAAGAGGTTTAATGGACTCACAGTTCCACGTGGCTGGGGAGGCCTCATAATCATGGTGGAAGGCAAAGGTGGAGCAAAGTCATGTCTTACATGGCGGCAGGCAAGAGAGAGCGTGTGCAGGGGAACTCCACTTTATAAAACTATCAGATCTTCTGAGACGTATTCACTATCATGAAAAGAGCACAGGAAAGAGCCACCTCTATGATTCAATTGCCTCCTACCAGGTCCCTCCCAGGACATGGGGGAATTGTGGAAGCTACAATTCAAGATGAGATTTGGGTGAGGACATGGCCAAACCCTATCACTGGGTGAACTGAAGAGGCCTGTATACCTCCCTGAGCATTTGAAGCCAGATGACCCAGCTCAAGTTCCAAACAAGGGACAGCGTGGGTCATCAGGTGCAGTGCGGAGCCCCCCTTTCTCAGTCACACATTTCCTGAACTAGTCTGCCTCTGCATATAAGAAAGCTGTCCTCAGCGGCCCGGGTGACCACCTGCTTACACCACAAGCCTCTCCTTAAGGAGTGACAATTCCTGGAAACATATGGGAAACTTACAATTTTGCTGTAAAAATAATAAATATGATATTCTCTGGGGATATTAGAAAAGTGGTTTTCTTTTGGGTGAACAAAAATATAGGGAGCAGGGTAAATGTTTTTTTTATAATGTATTTTAAAAATACATAGGCTTAAGTACAGTTCTGCAGTTTGTTTTGTTTTGTTGATTCTCTCACAAGTGGAAATTACACTTACGGGGATTTTGCATGCACCATTTTGTGTCTTGTAAAATCGCAGAGAACACAAGGAAAGCCAGGGAGATACCACAGATTTCCTCTCTTCCTCTAGAATCAAACACAAAACAGAATTTTCAATGTTAAGGCTTCAGCCGGGAGGGAGGCAGGAGGCAGGAGGGAAGGGCTGTGCCGCTGTCACTGGAAGTGGACAACATGGTAACACGGTGCCTCTGTAGCTCCTACCTGAGCAGGAAGCTCTCTGCACATGAGTCTTATTGCTTTCCTGCTCTGGGGGAAGGCAGGTCATGTCCCAGGGCTTTCAGGCAACTTGTGGTTATCTCTAACAACATAAATATTCCAGCAAGATCACGCCTCCCCTGCTCTTGCTTTTATTTCGGCTCACTGCCATGGAGCAGAAACACACAGTGGTGGACGTCGGATTTCTCACAACTCTTGAAAACGAGCAATCGTTTGGCAGAGGGGCTCCTTTACCTGATGTTTGATCATGAATAAATGAAAAGCCTCAGGATCGTACAGGAATAAGGCAGGGGTTTCTCTCAGAAAATTGGAGGGGGGTTGAATTCTTGATCTGCCCTTTGGAGTGTGTGTGTCTCTGTGTGTGTGTGTGTGTTGTGTGTGGGTATGTTTGTGTGTGTGTATGGTGTGTTTGTGTGTGGTGTGTATGTTTGTGTGTGTGTGGCATGTATATTTGTGTGTGTGTGTGTGTGGTGTGTATGTTTGTGTGTGTGTGTGTGTGGTGTGTATGTTTGTGTGTGTGTGTGGTGTGTGTGTGTGTGGTGTGTATGTTTGTGTGTGTGTGTGTGTGTGTGTGTGGTGTGTGTGTGTGTGGTGTGTGTGTGTGTGGTGTGTATGTGTGTGTGGGGGGGGGGCAAAGAGCGCATGTTAATACTGTGTTGACTTCCCTTTTTCCAATTTAAGACCCATTAGCATCTATAATCAGGTTCTGGATTTAAATGTAGTTAAATTGAAGTGAACAATTATTATTGACAGCAAGAGACTGTTTCTAAAATTTAACAATAGACCAGGCAGTCACATTTCCCAAACAGACCTATAATCACACATTAAAGGCACATAGAATTGAAATGGGAGGGGTTCTCAGCATCATCAAGGTCAATGCCTAGGACACGGTATACACTGAGGCTCCAGTCAGTTTTCAGGATTCAATAGTAGAATCTTTTGGACTGTTACGTAATATCAATGAGATTAACGTTTTAGAATCCTGAGAGAAGTACTAATTTTCTTATTAATATTTTTAATGGTTAAAGTAGTTACCCTGAGAATGTAATAAAACAATTTTTTCATGTGAATCAGTTAATGCATTTTCATTCTAACTTAGATTGTAACAAGCCTATTTTGGTTCATATATGAAAAATAATAAGTTGTTCTGTACTTACTTAACATAAAATTGAAACAATTAAGCAGCTTGCTTAAAGCCAAATAGCTATTTAGAGATAGAACCAGGCTTAGAATTCAGGTCTCCTGAGACCATGTCTAATTATTTTTCCCTTGATGAAGAGGAAAATTTTATATTCATGATGACAAAAGGAAAATGAAAATTACTCCACTATTTTTGGTTTTGTTCTTCATTTCCTATTACCTCCCATGCAGTAACAGATTTACATGCCAAATAAACATTTTACGCATTGAAACCACAGCCACGCATGTATGTTTAAAGTAAACGTATATTTTCCTGTTAAAAAAATCCCCAGTTTTTTCTGGCTGCAGGGGCTCTCTTTGTTTTTCTGAGCGTTCTTTCTCACTTGCACCACACTGCAGAGCACAGTGGTCAGAAGGAGAGAGATTTTAATACGGTTGCAGAGCACAGATCAGATAATTTGATCATTGGGGGCCATGATTCTTCTTCTCAGAAAACTTTAAGAACAAATGACATGAACGAGACTGAATTTGATTTTATTAATCACGCCTTGAAGGTGTAACCTGGGCACACTGGTTCTTTATTGCACACCCCGCGGCGGATTAGTAATGAGTTTATCTTCATCTTGTTTGAGCCAAGCGGTATAGACAGAAATATACAAATGTCTCTTTCTCTAAGCTCTGTGTGTTGATTCTATTGCATTGGTAGCAACAGCACTCTGCTGGCCATTGAAATGAACCATAAAACAAGATCTAGGAAAGCCGGTGGCTACTCAGGCGTGGTACTGGAGGATCTTGTGAACACTGGGAGGGTTTGGATTCCTATGGAGAAATCTGAAGGGGCAGACTGTGGCATCACATGACGTGAGATTCAAGGAAATGAATCAATTTCCTTGAACCTCGCTGTTTTCCTCTCTTGGTCTTATATTTTGCTCTGGAAAGAAAAACCAGGATGATCACAGATGTTAGCTCTTCCCTCAGCCATGAGGTTCTAAACACACTTCCTGTGTACCTATATTGATGGAGTTTACTTGATTCATATGCCCATTTATTTAGTTTGTCTGTACTGAGAACCTGCTCTCAGCCTGGTGCCAGGCTAGGGCTTGAAGGAGGCTATTGTCAAGGGGTAGAGACATGCCGCAAGTAACCGTGTGACCAGCGTGTAAAGTCCAACTGCAGTGTTGCAAGAGCAGGGCTTTCGGCCCTGTGAGAGGCTATAGCCTGGGGATTGGAGCTAGTGGGATAATCCAAGGAAGGCTTCAAATTTCGAGGAGTTGTGTGGAGATGAGGAGAGAAGGAAGAACATTTCAGCCAGAAGGAACAGAAAATGCAAATGCGTCAGAGGAGGGATCATGGATTTTGCTGTAGGTGTGTAGCTCCAAAGTCCATGATTTAGTTAATTGTGTATTTGCTGAATTGGAGACTTCAACTACAAGACACGGTAGAGCAGGAAGCCTTGATTCAGCTGGCAGGCAGATCTGGCCTTCCCCAGACCTGAGCCTGAGCCCCTGTTTTGCCGTTACAGTGGGGCTTGCTGAAGCCATTAGAGCTTCATTCGTGTAACAGTATTTATGGAAAGTTTACAATAGGAGTACAATGGTGAGCAACGCTGTCAGGATCCTGCCCTCATGGAGATTACAGACGGGAAAGTGAGTGCAGTCACTGATAAAGCAACCACAATGCAACAACCACACAGACATCACAGCCTGCAGGAGGAAGCTCCTGGTGCTTTGAGAGAGGGTGACACGGGGGTGAGTGTTGAGAAAGTGCCATTTGCACTGAGTGGTGGGTGGGTGAGAAGGCCATCTCCAGGCTTGAGGTGCAGAGGCGAGGTGGAGAGCGGAGCATTCCACACGGTCACGTGGTCTGGGAAGGCCTGACAAGCATGCGGACACAGCAGAGCCACTGACGAACTGAGGCTGATCAGGTCGAGGGCTGGGCTGGCTTGACCTGTGGAATGGGCATGACGGTGACATTCCCCACCATGCTGCCCTGCTCCCTGGGCCTGGCTGTAATGAAAGGGAAAATGGTCAGTAAAATAAAGAAGAGAACACTGGATTAGTCTGTGCTCAGGCTGCTGTAAAGAGCTACATGCGACTAGGTGATTTATGAAGAAAACAGGTTTAATTGACTCACAGTTCAGCGGGTTGTACAGAAGGCATGACTGGGGAGGCCTCAGGAAACCTCCAGAATGGTAGAAGCAAAGGAGAAGCAAGCACATCTTCACATGGCCGCAGGAGAGAGGGAGAGAGCTAGGGAGAAAGGGGCTCACACTTTTAAACAACCGGATCCATGAGAACTCTGTCATGAGACAGCAGTAGGCGGACTGCACTAAGCCATGAGAAATCATCCCCAGGATCCAATCACCTCCCATCAGGCCCACCTCCAACACCAGGAATTACAAAGCCACATGAGACTCGGCTGAAGACACAGAGCCAAACTGTTATCAACCAGCAGTCTGGAATGTGCCCCACAGATGTTTGTGTAATAAAAGGAGAAGGGGAGGGGTGGGAAAAAAGAATAAAGAGGAAGAGGAAGAAGAGGAGGAGTAGGCAAGGAAAGGGGGAGGGGAAGAGCATGTATGAAACACTTAGTATCCACCGGCATTTGATATTTGTTACCTGCTTATTGTTTGCAGCAATGGGAATGACACCTGTAAGGTAGCAATACCATTTGTATTTTTATTCTACAGATGAGGAAACCAAGGTTTAAATGCAGGTCAGACGCAGGAGCTGGGGTTAAAATTGCAAAGCTCAGTCTTCAGAGGTTAAGCTCTGCAGGGGCTGAGATGAGAGAGAGAGACCACACAGGCCCCTTGGAGTCTGGGCTGAGCTATACCCTGAATGGGGAGTTATATATCCTCTATGTCCTCAGAGGAAGGTGGTGGTGGAAGCAGAGACGGAACGCAAGGAAGGACCAGGTGTGTTCACAGAGCATGAAGGGTGCTTGTGTGTGAGGGAAGGTGGAGTGAGGGCTGAGTGCTGGCCTGGAGCTGGGCATGCTGGATTGCTTGCATACTGGTTCAGGGAAGGAGTGGGAGTCCATCGCGTGTGAGCAGAAGCAGTGGTTTCTTTTATTTCACTGTCCCTTTAAACCTGATGGGTAGACCCAGGACAAAAGACCAATACTTCCTTCTGATGCTCTCAGATAATAGAAGTTCCCTCATGTCACTTCTAGTCAGGTTCACAATCTGAGTCCAGTTCAGTTAAAAAAACAGAACCCCGGGTGTGAAATGGTGCAGCCACTGTGAAAAAGAGCCTGGGAAGTTCCTCAGGAAATTAAAAAGAGACTTACCACATGGTCTGGAAATTCTACTTTTGGATCTATATTCAAAGGAATTGGAAGCAGAGACATGAAAAGATAATTGCACCTCATGTGCATAGCAACATTATTCACAACGGTCAAAAGATGGACAAAACCCGAGTCCCTTGATGGGTGAGTAGGTCAACAAATGTGGCATTCCACTGAATGGAATATTACTTTGCTTTGAAAAGGAAGGAAACGGACACATGCTACAACAGGGATGAACCTGGAGGACCTTATACCAAGTGAAATAAGCCAGCCGTGAAAGGTTAGATACTGTGTGATACAGCCTACATGAGGTATCTACAGTGGTGGATTTCATAGAGAAAGAAAGTAGGCTGGTGATTGTGAGTGGTTCGCATGAGGGGAGATGGACGTGGAGTTGCAGTTATGGAAGAGAAAATAATTCTGGAAATTAGCCGGATAACAAGGTAAACATATTTAACGTTCCTGAACTGTACACTTAAAAATGACTAAGATGGTAAATTTTATATTATACGTATTTTAGGTCGGGTGCGGTGGCTCACGCCTGTAATCCCAGCACTTTGGGAGGCGAAGGTAGGTGTATCACCTGAGATCAGGAGTTTGAGACTAGCCTGGCCAACATGATGAAACCCCGTATCTACTAAAAATACAAAAAAATCTAGCCAGGTATGGTGGTGCATGCCTACAATGCCGACTAATCGGGAGACTGAGGCAGGAGAATTGTTTGAACCTAGGAGGCAGAGGTCGCAGTGAGCTGAGGCCATATTATATATATTTTATCACAACTAAAAACATCCTTTTAACAATGTTGTGTAGTTTTAATTGTACAAGTCTTTCACCTCTTTGGTTAATTCCTTACATTTTCATAATAAAATAAAGCATTTTATTGTTTTGGCTGCTATTGTAAATAGAATTGTTTTTGCTATTCCTTTCAGATGGTTCATTGTAATTATAGATCTGCAACTGATTTTTGTATGTTGACTTTGTATTCTGATACTTTATTAAATTAATTTGTTAGGGCTGAAAGGTTTTCTGTGGAATATTTAGGGTTTTCTACGTATAAGATTATATCATCTGTGAACAGAGATAATTTTACTTTTTCCTTTCCAGTTTGGATGTCTTTCATTTCTTTTTGTTGCCCCATTACCCTGGCTAGGACTTGCAGGTTCTAGCAAACATCATACCCCATGGAGAAAGACTGGAAGCTTTTCCTCTGAGACCAGGAACAAGGCAAATATGCCCACTCCTACCACTTCAACCAAGTGGTAGGAGTTCCTGGTCTCAGAGGAGAAGCTTCCAGCCTTTCACCACAGAGCATGACGTTTGCTGTGGGCTTTCCACGTTAAGGCTTTATTATGTTAAGGTAGCTTCCTCCTATTTTTGGTTTATTGAGTGCTCATATCACGAAAGACCATTGAACCGTGTCAAATGTGTCTCTGCACCCATTGCAATGACCATGTGGTTTTTCCCTTCATTCTCTTAATGTGGTGTATTGCATGGATCCATTTTCAAATGCTGAACCATCTTGCATTATTTTGCTATTTGCTTGTGTGTTTGTTATTCATTGAAGCCAAAAAGCCATCATACTTTCAGTTTCACAAAGTATGGAGTGGTGTTTTTGTGGACGGAGGGCTTGGGAACTGGCTAGCACCATCTCATTGAAGGAGAGGGGTCATCTCTTTACTTCTTTTTGAAGTCTTCTGAAGAGTTAAGGAGACAGCCTCAGCCATCTGTCATTCTGTGTTCAGAAACCCTCTTGCCTCGCTAATCTCCCGAAAGAAACAGAAAAGGGCTGCAGGCTCGGGTCCTCGGCAGGCTTTAGGATGAAGCTGGACTTTTCGAAGGAACATTTCTTGGTCTTCACTGTTTTAAATTGTACGGTAACCTTCTTATTGTGAGTGGTAATGGTTTTGCATTTACAGTAACTGTATGCATTGTGCTTCTGAAGCAAATTTTATAAGTGATAAAGGGAACTTTATCAATTAGAGTTAATTAAATATATGGTTTGTGGATGTAATTGGCAAATATCTGGCATGGGTGCCATCCATCCCATCACTTCCAGTTTTGTTTCAATCCTAAGTCCAGGAACGATCCCCAGAGTCAATGTTGAAGACAGGCAGCCCCATTCAGGCCTCTAGGAAATGACCCCATGTGATTAGGTGTCTCCATCCTCAAGGAGAATTCCTTGGCATTCTCCTTGGGCTCCAACCCATGGCCAGAAGCCTACGGTCAAGGTGGGCAGGGCCAGGCCAAGAGTGGCCAACACAGGCCCAGGCCAAGAGTGAGGGCAGCAACATCTCCATGGAAAGCAGAGCAGTGGGAGGCCTCAATGCCAGCTGCCTCGGGAAGGCCCTGGAGTCTGCTGGAGAGGCCTCTGGTTCCAACCACAGGCAGCCAACAATGTCCTGGAGGCATTCCCCAAACTGAAAGGCAAATCTGTGGAAATGCCTCATTAGTAATATAAATATCAGCTTTCTTTAATTTTGAATGATAAATATCAAAATATCACACACTGCATTGCTAAACTGAAAATGTACACCCAGCTCTGTCTTGGGGGTAGAAAGACCGGGAGGAGAGAGGAGAGAGAAGAGAGAGAGAGAGAGAGAGAGAGAGAGAGAGAGAGAGAGAGAGAGAATCCCAGAAGAGTGAATGGCTCAGAGGAACCAAGACCTAGGGGAACTCGAGGACCTGCGGGAGAGGGGCCCTGAGCAGGTGTGGCCCCAGGAGCTACTCATCCCCCTGTGCAAAATCCCCATGCTTCTCCACTCCCACGGTACAGAGAGCGTCTAAAAAGGCGAAGCCACTTGCTTTCTCTCGTGCGTGGCTGGAATCAGTGTAGTGGACAATTTTTGATGTTACTTACCAACAGCCCTAAAACATTCAAACCAGTTGATGCAACATTTTCATTTCTAGGGATTTTTCTGTTGGGGAATAATCATTTAAGTATATAAAAATATAGGTAGGAATATGTTACAGCATTCTTAGAAAAAAGAAGGAAATTTTCGATAGTGTGTTAGGAGGGAAATGGCTGAATAAATCCTGTCTCAGTATTTTTTACTTTGATCACTTGAGCTACCATCTTTATCATTTCTGTCAAATCTGAGAACCTCCTGAATTATTATTTACTCAAAAGATTTTTCTTTCTTTCTTTTTCTTTTTCTTTTTTTTTTTTTTAACTTAAATAGTGTTTAGGCTTAATTTAAAAAAAAAGTGCAATCGTGGGGTTGATAGGCCACTTATATAATTTTTCAAGTGCTAATTAAAATATGATTAAGATAAAGGCATTTTTATCCATGTGCCACCTAAGACTCTTGGTGGTAAAATATCACACTTTGGGAGCTACCGAATTAAAATATCATCCAATGTGCCGCAGTGCAATTGCAGGTGTGAGGCCGTGGTTCCCGGCTTGTCTGTAGGGACAGGTTTGTTCTACAGATGTCACTCAGGACTCACTACATGCCAGTGCCCTGCTTTCCCCTGGAAACACAGCAACAGGTAAGACATGGCATTTATTTTGAAAAGATCCTGGTCTAATAATAAAAAAAAAGCAGATTACCAAACACTATACATGTTATTATCTCCTTATTTTTAAAATGTTCTCTCTCCCTCTCTCCCTTTTGCCATGTATACATGTAGGGAAAGATCTGGAAGGAAGAGATTTCAAGTGTTTTGTTATTTCTACACCATCACGTAAGTCAGTAATGTTGTATGCAGCAGAAATGATACCGAAACTAAAAACAAGGACACGAAAAACAGGAGGTGGTGACCCAAGCCTTCAACAAGGAGAGGGAAGTAAAAAAGGGAAAGGAAAGGAAAAGCAGCAACCTAGTATCAGCATCAAGTATGTGGTACTACTGCAAGAGGTGTGAGTGGAGGCTTCTGATTTGTATCAGAGGAGACCAGAGCTTTTGTTTGCATCACTTAACTGAACTGTGAACCCTTGTGCCTCTCATCTTTATCATCGGAGTTGACATTGAAACAAATTCACATCAGAAGTTTGCATCTTGCTTTTCTGCACTATAAAATAATTTTTTATTGTCTTTCAGTGCAGTTTTTTGGAAGAAAGAATATTTTTAAATGGACAATTGCAACTGATTTTTTATTTTCTTTGTGCATAAATAAATGTCCTACTTTCTCTAAGGTTAAGATGGATGCCCCGCACTATTCAATAAAAACACAGAAAAACACAATAGTGTATCTCTTCCCCTTCTGGGCTGTTTTCCGTGGGATAAAAGGGAGCAGCAGATGTAGTCCCTACTTTTGAGATTCTATTTTGTGATTTGATGGGTTACATGAGACTCTGCTGGGAGAACTAGCTCCTGCCATGAATTTGGAGCCACTTACTGAGGCTGCATCTGCGATCAGTTACCAGAGTTCCCCCACAGGTGGGATACAGCGAGAGAAACACTTTAATTGAGGATGTTCTTACATTGAACAAGTTTAGTGCAAACACATCTTCCCCTGTTAGTAAGGAAACAGGTCTGGGCACCAAAGACGCCTTCCAAGTTCTGATCAACATCAGGTTGTAAGTGGTCTCTTCATTTCACTGTCTGATAGAGACACGAAACTGCCAGGATACACTTAAATGGCTTTCTTTGCTTAATAGCAGGAAGAGGGAAAATAGAATCTCAGTAAAGCCTCCTGTTAAACTCTCACCAAGACATCTGAAAACTGTAAAGGGACTCTAGCATACATTCTGTGTTTAAAAGGAAAAAGAAATTACAGAGGGGTTTGCAGGAGCCAAGGCAATTGGAGAGAATGTGACTTAATGAATTCTCCCCTTGTTGCTGGAGAGCTGTCCTCCCTTCCCATGTATACTTGCAGCCCATTCACAACTGGGGACTTTTACATGGAGAAAACGGAACCTGCTGGTAGAGGCCCCGTTTCTAATACTCCACGCATGAATTACTGTGCTCCTTGTCCTTAGGTATTAGCTGCACTGTGCTTTCTTTTGAGAAATGAATACTTATGCTTTTAGCAACAGCCACAGAAGCTGATCTTGCTTTGGTAGCTGTGATGGCAGAATTCTAAGACAGCCCCCAAGGCTCTGAGCCCTGGTGAACATGCCCTGTGTGACCTCCTCTGTCTGCTTGAGCAAGGAACCTGTTACCATGATGAGATGTCACTCCTGTGATCAGGCTATGTCTCACGGCAAAGGTGAAATTTTTTCAGAAAATGAAATTAAGATCTCTAATCACGTGACTTCGAGTTCAACTTATCCTGGAAGGGCTTGATCAAATCAAAGGAGCCTTTTAGAAAAAGAAGGTCCAAAGGTCAGAGATGGACAAAATCAAAGAGCTTCATGACATCAGAGACTTTTCCTCCGGCTGTTCCTGAAGATACAAACCACATGGCTTTCACAGCTGCAAAGAAACGATACTGCCAATAACTACCTGTGCTTAGAATTGGATCGAGAGCTTTTGATGAGACAGCCCCAGCCCATGTGTTGATTTCTGCCTGGTAAGACCCTGAACAGAGAACCCAGCTGAGCCACACCTGAGCCTATGACCCACAGAAACCAGGAGAGAATAAATGGCTGCTTTCAGCCACCAACGCTGGGGAAACTTGTTCTGCAGGGTGGGCAGCCTGTACCGTGGGGCTCAGGATCCCAGTGGGAAAGTGAAAGTTGAGGGAGGGCATTTCCTCTCAGCTGGGCAGAAGCTTATTCCCATCGCAATGGGTTCTGGGTTCAAGTCTCCCTTAGGAAATCTGTACCTTTGTCTTTGCTGGAAGGTTCTCAGTTTTTGAGTGTCTAGATTAGAGGCCCGTGAGCTGTCTCAATGGGAAACCTAGGCAACAAGAACTAGGCGTAAGAAGAACGGAGTGCGTAGAAGAATTTTAAGGGCCTCTGCCCACTTGAGCCTTTCCTATTGATCAATCAATTCCACCTTCTTCGTCCGTTAGCATTTGGAGTCCCCAGGACATAGAAATCCATTCTCACCAGGTGTCGGTGGTTTACCTCTTTCTGTGTTGATCTTCCAGTTTTTGAGGTTTTTTTTTTTCAGAGTCTTGCTGTTTTACCCAGGCTGGAGTGCAGTGGCATGATCTCGGCTCACTGCAACCTCTGCCCCTCGGGTTCAAGCTATTCTCCCGCCTCAGCTTCCCGAGTAGCTGGGACTACAGGTATGAACCACCACACCTGGCTAATTATTTTTTTTATTTTTAGTAGAGACAGGATTTCGCCATGTTGGCCAGGCTGGTCTTGAACTCTTGACCTCAGGTGATCCTCCCTCCTCAGTCTCCCAGAGTGGTGGGATTACAGGTGTGAGCCACTGTGCCTGTCCCAAATTTTGAGGTTTTATAATTCTGGTTGACTCTTCGCACCTCAGAGCTTATGTGATTGCTTTATTTGTTTAAGTCAAGAATGCGTGGCGGTGTTGTCTGGTGTACTTTATCTCTTTCTTCTTTGTTCTTGCTCAGATCTTCTTCTTATCTTTCTATTTCCCTTTTCTAACTCTACATTTTTGTTTCAAAATGAGCAAACAACAGAAAAACAGCGATGAAATACCTTTTATTGTCTTAAAAATAATCCCAAATAGTACCCATGTCCTAAGGGAAGCTATTTATACAAATGAAATGTTTTCACAGTTTGTTCTGCTCTTCCCTCAGCAATTCCAGGGGCCCCTTATTTTATCTTAGTAGAAGCAGTGAATAAAGAAATAGCTCCATTTCATAAGAAATTAGATATTCCGGGCACGTTTGAGCTATTTCCCCTAACAACGTGTCATTAGGCACCTTCTCTCTCTGCCTGTAGTTGACTGTGCATGGCTCAGGGGAACGTCCCCATCCCCCATGTGACACAAGTTGATGACAAGGCACCTTATATAAAGCAGCCAGTAAGGAGGAGAGGCCCAGCCACCCAGGTGAGGGGCTCTGCCCCGACACCCAGAAGATCAACTCCACCCACCACCCAGGTGAGGGGCTCTG
>NW_022437036.1:3312259-3450141 GCF_009761245.1 Sapajus apella
ACCCAGGTGAGGGGCTCTGCCCGGACACCCAGAAGATCAACTCCACCAACTCCACCCACCACCCAGGCGAAGAGCTCTGCCCAGACACCAAGGCAAGGGGGTCTGCCCAGACACGCAGGCAATGGGCTCTGCCTGGATACCCGGGTGAACAGCTCAACCCAGACACCCAGGCAAACAGCTCCACCCAGACACCCAGGCGAACAGCTCTGCCTGGACACCCAGGTGAGGGGCTCTGCCCAGATGGTGAACACCGTTCTCCAGATCCGAGTGAAGGGTCTAGGCAAGTTGGAGCCTAAGCACAAATGCTGGGGCTTCAGGGATTCTTTTGGAACGCCTAGTATTTTTTAAGTTGAAACAATTTCCCCCATACAGTGGTGTTAGATTATCTTCAGTTCGAAAGGCAAAAAACAGCCTCTTCTCTCAGGAAAAAAGGGCCTATTTTTGCACTGCCACATCTCACCTTTCTTTCAAATCATGATGCTGACTTCAGAGTGTAGCAGTGTTTTGGGATGTGAATTAAATTTCCCTTTAGGGCCTCAATTAGGCCTAATGGAAATGACTCTAATCCACCCTCCCTGGAATACAAAGTGCCAACCCTCTGTTATTAGTTGAGTTAATTTAACTGAACATGGGGGAAAAAAGTTCAGATCCAAGTGAGGGCTTCTGCAGCAGCCATTGTGCCAGCAGCTGGCCAGGCATGCAGGGCGATGGGCAGACAGCCGGGCAGCTCGTGATGGCGAAAGCTCTTAGGGTGGCAGCCTGTCGGCCAAGAGCACACCTGGTGTGGAAGGTTAGAAGACATGTGGAGGATGTTAAGGTCACAGTAACCAGGTCGACCAGGACCAGGGGAAGGTCACTGACCTGCATCACAACCTGCTACCTGCAGTGACCTCAGCACCCACGGCCACACCAGCACTGTGGATGTTCTCACGTCCATTCTAGTGCCGTGCTAGGTCTGCATCCACTGCACGAGAAGGAATGAAGGGGAATGCAACAGAGAGGACACTGGAATCGTCAGGGCATTGATGAGCTGTACCCATCTGGGTCTCATTCCTGTCTCCACCACATTCTAACCAGACCCATCTACACATTTCATCTGTAACCTGGGGCTAATGAGAGTGCCTACCTCCTCAGCTTTTAGTGAGAATCAACCAAAACACTATGTGGTCCAGAGGCTGGAAGTTTTCTCCAGAAATAAAGTACAACTGGAATTCCAATATTCTCCAAATATTTGTGCTACTCTTCTTCTGGGGTTCTTAGAAAAGTGGCTGATTTTGGGACTGGGGCAAGAAATAGACAAGATGAGCCTGGAGTGTCCTGTAGGTCTTGGGAGTAAGAATGTTCCAAAACAAGAAGCCTTCCTGTCTCAATGATGGGGTCTTGGCGAAAGGACACAGGAGCCACTGAAGATGCCCCAACAGCCAAAGCTGGAATAATCAGAACAATGAAATAAATAAAGCGGTATTGGGTTATAATGCAAAACATAAAATAAACATCAAATATTACACTATAACACAAAATATAAAACAAATGTTGCATACACAAATAAATGGGGGAGGAGAGACAAATCTCCTTTGCAGAATTCCAGATAATGTGTTTAGACAGCCTACTCTCTAGGAGGTGGTGCTAACTCCCACCTCAAAGCACGGACACAGAGTGTAGCGTCAAAAGGGGGAGAACAGGAAAGCATGGCGGGGAGCCCTGACTCCACCTTGAGCCAGGTGCCCAAGGTCAGCATCATCAGCAGAAGGCACGCTGGGCCACGCACCCTGGACCAAAGTGACCAGACTGACACTTCCCCTCTGCACTCTTCCTCCCCAGAACTCAGAACCTTAGCCTAACCTTGACAAAATCTTAAGACAAATCCCCCTTGAGGAGCACTCCATAAAATGTCTGGCCAATTCGTCTCAAGACTGTCAAGGTCATCAAAAACAAGGAGAGGTTGAGAAACGTTCCTGGCTCAGAGGAGCCAGGCACACGAGAACTAAATGTAACGTGGAATCCTGGGTGGGATCCTGGAACAGAAGGTAAACATTAGGGGAACATGAAGGAAATGTGAATAAAGTCTGTACATGAATGAATCACAACGCATCTGCATTGGTTAATTGACTAACATACCATGCTAATGTAAGTTGTGGATAGAGATAAGAGGCGGTGTGATTTATGGGAATATTTTGTATTATCTTTATAATAATTCTATAAACCTAAAATTATTCTAAAACAAAAAGTTAATTTAAAAGAACACAATGTGAAATGTTTTGAACAATATTATAAGACTGTCCTAAGAAAAATGTATCCAGATTAAATGAGTGTCTTTTATTTTGAGATCATGCTCGTCTGAGGTGAGGGGGAGCTGGGAAGATGACGTTTATGGAATGTCAAGACTAGCTCTGGATCGCTGGATAGCCTTCCTCCTTGATGTTCTTCAATGATTATGATCTCTGCCTGACCCAATGTCAGCACGGAGGCTTACAAAGATCTAGTGACCTCTCAAAGTTACCCTCATGCTCTGACAGGAAGCAGGGATTGCTTCTACCTGTGCTGTTGACTATTTTAATCATGGGGATTAAAATAATCATCTCTTTGATGAAGCAGACAGAGAAGAAACTTTTTAGACAGGAAATAAAGCACACTTTCTCCTTTCAAACACATTCTTGCCTTTGCTGTGAAGCATTTCTCAGCTCCTTCAAACACAGCAGGCAAGATTAAAAAATTACATCACATCATATGGCAATGCACCAATTAATATGCATGTTGGGACCAATCACATGATTGTGGGAATTGAACATTGTTCTTTATGTCACGTCTTACTGAGTTATTAAAAAAATAGATTCAATACCCGAGAATGACAGTTTTGAGCAGCTGCGTGTTGTCAGTTCCCTGTGCATCATAGCCGTTCATGAAAGAAGGCTGTTTGAAGTGATGTACCTGAGCACACTGCGTGCATTTGAACAGGTGACCATCCTGGCTGCAGACACAGGCCGTGACTGTGGTGGAGCAGAGGCAAGGTAACCCCCGCCATGCCTGGGGCCAGCACCAACATGGAAACCAGCAGCACACAGCCCTGTGTTTTCAGCCTAGAGACTTCCGGTGTCTGCACCTTCACTTGCCGATAAATGAGCCAGAGGACGTGATATCATCCGACTTTCTGCAAAGCAAATTTGCAGTCTGAAGTGCTTCAGGGAATTTTAATGTCCGATGATATATGAATCTTCCCAGGAAGATTCCACCTGGGATAAGTTTTGGAATATGAACGTAGGTTTCCCCCAGAGATGCTTTATTAATACATGCTCTGGTCTCTGGGACCATGAGTATAAATCAGATTCTATTGAACTCTGTTTAAATTGTGCTACTGTGTCTGCTCTTATCTTTGTACAGTTTCTAAATCTGCTGAGAAACTTCTTGAAAAATATATAGAAAATAAAGTTTCTATGGCAATGTAATTTGCTTTACCCCCAGAAAACTACAAAAGAAATAGAAACCTGTCCTTAGACCAATCTCTTTCCTTATGCATTTTTTCTCCCAGCGTGGAGTTTTCACTCAGCTCAGCACAGGACATGGGCAGGTGTGGCCGAGCAGGCGGTTTGGGAAAGGAATCCAGGTGGCTCTCAGCAGAGAGAACAGACACACTTCTGATCATTTAAAATAAATGACGTCTCATCTCAGCGTCACACAGAGCTCCAAATTTCAATTATTTAAATCACTGCCTCTTCAATACCCCTCCCCCTACAAAAAAAAAAAAAAAAAAGGACGCAATATTTCTTAATGTTGGAGAGGCACCAATACCGGTGTGTGGGCTCAGGCCCCTTAGAGCTAAGTAATTCCAAAACTCCAGGCTTGACTCCGGCCGCTTTCACACCTTAGGACTGCTGAATCTGAAAGGAGACTGTGGCCAAATCCCTGAGAACCTTTTCCAGATCTTAAGATCTGCGTCCCTCTCAGGGTGGGTGACAATGCAAAAAGAGAGCCAGCCGGTGCCATTTTTCATTAATCTCCTTGTCATTCAGGGTTTCAGGGGGAGGGCTTTACAAGGTGACAGCAGGTCCAGATTTGCAAGTACAAAACAAACTTTCAGGTCCAAAGAGGCAAAACAGTAAATCCTATCAGACAGTGCTGTCTGTTCCAATCAACCACAGCAGAGAGAAGAGGCGCAGCCTGAAGTTTTACCTTCTCCACTGCTGTTTCTCCTCCAGGTGTCATATAAATTAGCCAGGAATGCATGCCTTTCCCGGGAAATGGTTTGTCTTGAGCAGTTTGTCCTGACTCTGGATGGGGGTGAATTTGTCATTGCCTGGGGACTCCAGGGTGCTGCCAGAAGTGAAGACCCAGGCACGTTGATGGAACAGAAGAAGCTTAAGGACAAGGAGAGCTGAAAGGTCCCATTGGAAATCCTGGTTTCCTCCTGTGCCCTTGGTTGATGGGGAATCAATATTTTGGGGGACTGCTACTTGAAACTGACCTCTCTTTCTTCCCGACCCTTGTGGATGAACCCCCAGAGGTCAGGAGGGATCGGATCAGTGAAGATACCTAAAGTCAATTGGGAAAATGGCACTCTCCTCCTTGGAAATCTGTAATGCAGGGTGGAGGCAATGAGCTGCCCATTGAGCCTGGGAAGAAAGAAACGCAAGTCCTTTGTAGCAGCATGGATGGAGCTGGAGGCCCTTACCCTGAGTAAACTAAGGCAGGAACAGAAAGCAAGATACCTCATGTTCTCGCTTGGAAGTGGGAGCCAAGCCTCAAGTACAAAGGGGCACAAAGGGAGCCACAGACACCAGGGACTGCTTGAGAGTGGAGGGTGGGAGGAGGGTGAGGATCAAAAAACTACCTGTCAGGTACCACGCTCCTTACCTGAGTGACAAAATAATCTGTACGCTAAACCTCTGTGACATGCAATTCAACTGTATTACAAACCCACGCATGTACACCTGAACCTAAAACAAAAGTTAATTAAAAAGAAAGAAAGAAAGAAAGAAGCACATCCTAGCAGGAACTCGCATCCAGACAGGCAGAAGCTACTGTGTGGATAGAAGCCGGGATGAGAAGAGCCTCCTGGTGCCAGCTCCTGAGCTGCCCAGAGGCCTGGTGGGTTTCATGATTCTCACTAAGTCCTCATAAAAATCCCCCCCTTTCAGCTGCCTCCAACTGCTTCTGTTCCCCAGGAGCCCTCACTGCTGTGCCTCTTGAAGCAGCCTCCTCTGTTTACGGTTGGAGCCAGTGATAGTCAAAGCACACAGCTTAGAATTGGGGTCAGGGGCTCCCAAAGCACAGCAGGTTCACTGGCTACTGCCCCCCAAGGCAGGGGTCAGGACAAGCAGAAGTGACGTCAGCCCTTCATGGGCGTGGAGGGATTTGGAAGGAAGTTTTGGAAGCTGTGAGGCTCCTCCGTGGCCCTTTCACCCTGTGGCCTGTCCTGCCCCAGCTTTGCCTGGCCTTGGTCCAGTGTGTAGGGTGCCAAGATGCTGGGATGCCAGAAAGCTGACCTTTTTCTGAACTGGCACGCATATAAAGTGGGAGCCCTGTGTCCATCTGCCTTCCAAAGCTCAGGGCTGCCTCTTTCACCACTGCCTCCACCCTCCCCAGAACCACACACCCGTGCCTTTATCCAGCAAGCATAATCTTGTTCCATGAAAGCTGCAGAGGGCCGTCTAGGGTGTGGGTCCTCCATTGTCATGCCCGCATTAGTGATAATGATTTGAAAATTAGTAAGAGGTTGGTGTGCACTTACTAGGTGTTAACTGCTGTTCTAAATCTTTATATGTATTAACTCATTTAATCTTCAAACAACCCGATGTGGCGGTCACTGTCACCGTACCCATATTACACAGGAGAAAAGTGAGGCATGCTGTGGTTGGCTCAAGGCCTGGCAGTAAAGCAACAACAAATATAAGCATAAGACAGCACATGCTAACGGCGGGCTTTAAAACTAATACATGGAAACTTTCATGACAAAGGGGGAGGCCTTGTACTAGACTCAGAGTCACCCAACCATGCATCCCGTCTCACCCCACGCACACCAATCTCCAGTATCTCTAACCAATGTGGGATCCCAAACGGGAAATAATCTTCGAGATCACACAAGCATTTGGGCTTAGTGTAAACTACAGGGTCAGCCAGCCGTGTCTTCTACCACGCAGAAAAGATTGCATCGCCTTTCCCCCGGCAGCCTGGGCTGAAAATTGCCGCTGAAGTTTTAACGACTGCTCAAAACAAACCGAAGGGAAGAATGTCTTCATGCTCTTGATAGTTATTCTGGTTTGTGACGGCAAAGGAAGGGAGAGGCAGTAGAGGGCCGCTTCCCGTTCTCCCCCTTATCCTGACAATTAATATCATTGATGTGCACCCAAAATAACCCCTCTTTTTGGGATTATACTCCCATAACCTATAATTATAACCCTATAATAATACTCATACATCCATCAGTCTTTTATGGAAGTTCTAGGGTACACAAGAAAGTGTTCTAGATTTTTTTAGGAATGCAAAGGTGACTCAGGATTGCAGGGAAACTCTATTCTCAGGAAGATCACAGTCCACTGAAGAAGAGAAGACCTGTCTAGACAAACACCATGCGAATGGTGGTAGGACTGTGCTGTAAGAAATGTAAAGGAAGCTTCCAGAATGGAGAGGGCTCTTGCTACTGGGAAGTAAGGCTGGTGCAGGCAATTCAGAAACATGGACGGGTGGATTTGACTGCAGTGACAGCACAAGCAGCGGCTCCTGGGTAAGAAAGAATGGGACATGACTGGGAAAATTGGGAGTATTTCCTCCTCTGTGGAATCATACAATATATGAAAGAGTACGTGTGCTTAGATCCTAGAAGGCTTCTCAGGCTAAGGATGTCATAGTTCATTCAGTAGGCTTAAAAGTTTTCTGATTTTTTTTAGTAAAAATATTCTGAGTGTTTCTTTAGGTTAATTAATTCTACAATTATTGAGCAGCTTTATGTAATAAGATGGGCTGGGAGAGCAACAGCCAGCCAGAATTCCATCACACACATGGCAGGGGTTGGCCCAGGCTTTGGTTTAGCAGAAGTTGCTTCAGCAAAGAAGGTCGTTTATTGACTCATGTACATGGAGGCTAAGAGACAGGGCTCCCTCCAGGCATGGTTGAACCCAGGAGCTTAAACACTGTGCCAGGCATTGGTCTGTCCCTCTCCTTATTCCTGCTACCTTCCCTGTTGGTTTTATTCCCTGGTAGATTGTCTGCAAATGGGAGCAAAGATGGGCCCTGCTGCTCCAGGCTTCCATGTTGCTTAGCACTGATGGGCCTGGAAGCAGACTGATGGTTTTCCTTCATGATAGCTATATGAATCCCCAACAGGCTCTGATGGACTCATTTATGACATCTCTAACCCTGAACCAGTCGTAATGCCCAAGGGATGAGGGTGCTCGGATCTGCTGGGGTGGAGTGAGCAATGATCCCAGCGGGAGGAAACACAGGACCTCAGATGAAGCACATGAAGCTGGTGGAAGACATTTCCCCAAGGCAGCCATCAGAGGCCAGCACCAAACCAACCAACGTCCAGTCCTCAAGGCTCCTCTTTCGATTTTCTGTGTCCCTGTGGTGCTTTGTGAAATACTTCTGGGTTTTGCCTGTCTTCTTACATGCTGGTTAATTGTGTGTCCGTGAAATGCTTGAGGGCAACATGCTTCCTGGTAGACCACGTGTCTCCGACATAGCAGACTGTCTGCACGGTATTAGATACAAGATATATTTTTATGGTAATTCAGGAGGGCTTAAGGGCAGTAGAGCTAGAGTGAAATAGAGAGGAGGGACGCAAAAGATAGACTGTGTGTCCTGGAAAATTTCAGTCTGAAATTCTAATATTTGAAGAGGTTCCTTAAGGCATAAACAACTTAGAAATAAAACCTAGAAAGTTTGAGGTAAAATTATGAAGATGACAACAAGAGACATAACTCGGAAAACCTTCGCAAGAAGCCGTGGACTCTCAGGACCCTGGTTTCATCTGTTCAGCATTGCTCCAAACACAGTGAAAACGGAAATCTGAAAGAAGTTTCCACCAGATGCAGCGCTAGCAGTACATGCGGCTTAGGGAAAACATTCCACGGCAAAAACCTACCCTGAAGCAGAGTTTCTCTGGGTTCTTCAGTGAGTGCTCTTAGACACCAGAGATGAGAGCTGTCAAATCACTGCACAGGCAATTTGTGTATTCTCCTCTATTTATGTATTTTGTCCTTTTTTGGGTTAGAAATCAAGAGCCTAGATGTGTTTATCACAGCTGAGATGTTACTGACCCAGGCCCTCTCACCTGACAGTGTTAGGAAATATATGTGTTTATGCCAATTTTGTATATATATATATATATAGAAAATTTTTAATACATAACCATCTCTCTTTATATTTTCCAAATATGAATTCATACTAATGTCTGCAACTCTAATTCATTACCATGTGGATCATTCCAGCATCCTCCACTTGTTTTTCTGTAAATTTTTACTCTAGCAATGGGAAATCTGGCTTCTATCAGCCACTACCCATTTACTTGCTCAACTCCAGCATCCATGTAGAGGAGTGTCAGAACTGTGAACCCATGCCCCTGAGAGAAAGAACGTTAACAACTAGAGTGCAGTACTATGTGCGGTTCCTTTTGCCTGTGGTCTTACAAACTATACTCGATCCCACTGTTATTTAGGTCCGCACCTTTTCCACCAGCACCTTCAGCGAGGTTGTGTCATACATCTGCAATGAAGTTATGTTCTTATGTTACATTCGGCATTCTAACCTTACATCCTCCAACCTCCTATTTTTTAAATTTGTTTACATAACGGTGCACTATGGTGAACCTTATGGTAATGTGGGTTTTGACAAATGCAGTGTTTTTATAATGTCATTCAGACCAGGTTAACTGCTATAAAAAGTTTCCCAGGTTTACCCATTCAGCCAACCTCCTCTCAACCCCTGGCAACCACAGATCAGTTTATCATCTTTGTAGTTTTGCCTTTTTCAGAATGTCATATAATTGGAAGCATATTGTATGCAGCCCTTGACACTTGCTTTTTGCCCTTAGCAAAATGCATTCAAGGTTCCTCCACGTCTTTGTGTGGCTAGCTATATGATTCTTTATTACACAGTAGTATTCCACTTAATGAATGCACCACAGCTTGTTATGGAAGCGCCTGTGGATGGACGTTCTGGTTGCTACCAGATGGTGATATGAAGAAAGTTGCTAGAGGCATTTACCTGCAGATTTTTATGTGGACATAACTTTCAAATCTGCTATGTAAATACCTACGAGCATGATTGCTGGACCTGGTAAGACTATGTTTAGCTTTGCAAGCAATTGTTGACACGTCTTTCCATGTGGCTGTACTGTTTTGCATCCCCACCAGCAGCAAATGAGAGTTCTTGCTGCTCCACATCTTCACCAGCACTTGATAGCATGTTTTTCATTTATTTCAGTCCTTCTAATGGGTGGGTAAACAAATGCATTTTGAAATGAGCTCCTTTGGTATAGTTGTTGTGGGACCTGGTTACGTTCACCTTGATTATAAGTAACTGTGCCTTTAGCTTAGCATTTGGTCCTTGAAGTCCTCCTGCCATCCAGAACTGTTAGGAATATACATTAAAGGGATGAGGGGACACAGAGGCATGTCTCTTCCTCAGACAGAGGTTACCTAAGGTCAAAGCTGATATCAGTGGAGAGAAGAGATAGGAATTAACATAATGAATACACAGCTGCATTAACTTTGAATATTTCTTTAAGATGTCTAGGTTTTCCATTTAATTATAGGCTTAATTGCCATAAATAGAAGGAAACATAATGTAAAATTATGATTCCATGGATTTTAGTATGAGTAGCCAATGGGGTTTTCCTGTATCTCTCCAAGTGGCCCTGGAGATTTGGCCTCCCACCTAACTTTTATGGCTGACATCAAAAAGAATTTGGTGGAGGCCAGTGTCAGGCCAGGAGTGCTCCAGATTAGGAGGGCTTTTTCTACAAGAAGGGAAGAAACCCCAACACCACAAGGAACAGGTTGAGCATCCCTGCTCTGATGGCAGTTGGAAGGCTGGCTGTGCACAGTGATGGAAGTGGAAGGAAAGCAGCTCATGGTCCACCTGGCCCTCAAACTCCTCTTTGGCCTGTGTGGCAGGGTTCCTATGGGAAATCCTTTGATTTCCACACCCTGGAGCTGTCACCTTATAACATCCAGCTTCAGGAGCCTTCTTAGGGACTGATCCACTTTCTCTGATCCTATCTGCTCCCAGGCTGGTCTTTTCCACTTCCTTTTCCGGTTCCTGGTCGCACTGCCTTCCTGCCTTCTCGTTGGCTACAGATATGATTCCCCCTCAAGTTGTCCTTGGTAAACACCTGTCTTGCTCTGATCCAGGCCACACTGGGTGCATAGGCCCCATGGTGGGAGACAACCTTGCTGTGATGCTCTCTCCTCTCCCCAACACTGTGTCTGCAATTCTTGCCACTGGAGGCACCATTTGCAGAAGGCAGTCACAGTGAGAAATTGTCCCCAGAGGTCCCAGTGAACACACTGTGCAACCTCAGCACCCGATGAGCTGGAACACCCAACAGCCGGTGTTAGCTCAGACCCTGTAGTGGGCAAGATTCCTGGAAACTACCACGGAGGTGACAAGCAAGTTAACCGGAAACAGGAGTGGCTAAGGGTCAAACTGGGGACAGGAATGCTGAAGGCAGGATGCAAAGATCCATGCAGTGAGCTGGAGACAGAAGTCAAGCAGCAGAGCAGGAGCTGAAAGGCTGAAGTGGGGTTACAGACAAGGGCTAAATCTGACAGAAGAGCACATGCAGGTCACAGGCGGACAAGACTCGGAGGCTGAGACAGTTTCAGGTCTGAATTCACAGCAACGTCCTGTGCACCGAGTCGTCCTTTCAAAGGCCCACGCTGTTGCCTGCGTGGGAGGGACATCCACGAGCTTACAGGCATGGTGCTGTGAACCCAGCAAAACTCTAAGAGGGCTTGATAGGTCTCAGGACTTCACCGCTGTCCCCGACTTCCTCAGCTGTCACCTCTGGTGGCAAGCAGAGCCCTGAGGGCTTGAGAGGAAGAGCTGGGATTTGTCAGGAATGAAAGGCAGGGTATGAGTTTCCTGGACTGTCATAGCAAAATACCACTAACTGGGGGGCTGACACAGCAGAAAATAGCCGTCTCATAGTTCTGGAGGCCAGAAATGTGCAATGAAGGTGTCAGCAGGATCACGCTCTGAAGCTGCGAGGGGTGGATCTGTGGTTCCAGGCTCCTATCCCAGCATCTTGTGGTTTGCTGGCACCCCTTGGCCTTCCTTCACCTGTAGAAATGCTACCCTGATCTCTGTCTGCATCTTCACCTGGCATTCTCTCCGTGTATGCACCAGGGGCCAAATTTCCCACTTTCTGAGGACACCAGTCGTATTGAAAGGGACCCATCTCACTTTATACAAATTCATCTTAACTTACTCCATCTGCAATGAGCCCATTTCTAAATAAGGTCAAGTGTGAAGTACTGCGGGTTAGACCCCGAGCAGAGGGTCTTGTGGGGCACAGCTCAATCCAGTATAGGCACCAGCCTTGGAATCTCCTAGGAGCAACTGTGTGGTGCTGGAGGAAGGGACTTAGACACACATCTGGAGGAACTAGCTCCATAACTTACGCAAAATGAAATGTGAGAGCCCTTGCCTAAAAGTTGTTAGCAGTTTCAAGGTGTTGACGGCAAAGCATTAAACCAAGTATGGGCCCTTCTGAGGTAGGTTCCCCTGTGTGACTGCCTAGGCTGCTTGCCCCTGAGGAGGAGAGGGAGTAGGCAAGGTCCTTGAGATCATCACCGACAAGAAAAACCCAGAGGAAGCAAGGGGAGCTGAGGGCAAATTCTAAATTCAATATCCAGGCAGTGCCCGCTTAGCGTCTCCGTAACATTGCTAAAAACACATCAACGGAGAATCTCTTCAAATGCATTGCACGCAGTTTAATTTGTGTGCTGGCTGTGGGGCATGGGCAGTCACCATGCCATTCTTCATATCCTTTGCTTGCATCTAAAATATGTCCCAATGTGTTAATCTCTTAGTGCATGCAGCTCTAACTCACTTTTTCATGCTTTCCGTCACTTTGCAGTTTTCCAGCCCCAGCTGAGCCCTCTCTGTGGACACACACAGGGTTGTTGTTGTTGTTGTGGTTTTTGACTCACTGTTTTCTATGCCTGGCCCTGGAAGTTTCCCTCTTTGAAGCGTGTGTGGGTCTTGCCTCCCTTTCATCTCAGCCATATGCTTTCTTGCATGTCTTTGAATAAATAAATCATGCCCACTTCTTTCTCTGAACAGAGGATTATTCTCACCCAGGGCACTCAGCTTGCTCCAGGGCTTGGGTGAGCTGTGAGATCCTATTGTTTAGTGGGATATAGTTTTCAACGCTCCTGCAAATATCCCCTCCCTCAGGAACCTGGGTAAGTAACACAGAATTAGAAGGGCTGGCTACAGCACCGCACAAACAGCAAACTCTTGTTACTAAGAAACTGACCATGTAGAATGAAGAAACCCCTTGTGTGTTTTACATTTATGGGATTCAGGGCACACTTCTCTTCAGAGCCAGCTGTTCCTTGTTGTCACCCCCAGCCACCGTCAGGAGGTGACAATGGGACAGTTGGATTACATATGGTGTGTAATTCCACCACGCATCAGCTTATGCAGGTAGCCTCTCTTCTCTAATTGATAATTGTACACCAATTAACTTATTTCTGAGGGTCGTTCTCAAATCCTAACCGTGTTCCTCTCATTTCTCTAGAGAATCAAATTCATGGCAGATTTGCCAAATCTCATTCTTGTCTCTCCTGGAACTCTTGAGCAAATGTTCTACAAATGAGAAACTGGGTGTGCATTTCCCCGGCAGCTTCAATGCTTGATAAATGTTGATGCCTCGGAAACGCATCCCTCCCAAGCTTCCCCGGGAGCTTCCTGTAAGGACGCCCAGCTACTTTAGATTTCTTTTGCTTGTTACGCTCGCCATGTCCAAAGCCAAACTCTTCACATTCCCAAACACACTCCTGGTTCCTCTAAACTGGCGGATGACCCAACCCCCTCCAAGTTCATCACAGTCCGACGCGTCTTTGCCCCGTCCCCCCACCCCGCCTCCACCCGGCCCCGAGGTCCTGCCAACCCTATGTCCTCTTACTGACCGCTGACCTACTTCTGTGCCTCATTGTCCTTCCCCTTGTCAGATCCGTGTCATTTTTTCTTGAGGGCAAGTTATAATCTCCTAACTGCACCGTCCAATTCCATATTCCCTCCTTACCAATTCTGTCTCCACACTGAAGCCAGAAACCTCCTGAAAAATCATTTCATGCCTCTGCTTAAATGCCTCTGGGCAGTGTGCTGGTTTCTTACAAAGTTAAGCATGCATCTACCATGTGACTTAGCCATTCTGCTTGTAACCCGCAGACGTAAAAGACATATGTTCATGCAAAGACTCGCATGCAAATGTTCTACCAGCCTTATTCATTGTAAGTCCCAAAATAGAAATAACCCATATGTCTACAAACGGATGAATGGCTCAATAGCTGTGGCACATCCACACCATGGAATACTGCTCGGCAACGAAAAAAACGCATGCACACCATGACGTGATGGAGTCTGAATTATCATATCAAGGGAAGCAGCCTGTCACAAAAGAGTGAATGCTGCGTCACATTCCTTCGAGATTCTGGAAGTGACATGTGTGATCCCTGGAGACAAAAGCAGGTCTGTGGTTGCTGGAACTGGGGAACGGGCAGGTCGGATGAAACAGGCTCCAAGGAGATGTGGGGGGCAGTGCAAACTCTTGTGTTTTGATTGTGGTGGTTGCACAGGGGTATGTATTTGTCAAAATGTAGTGAAGTCACAATTTAAATGGATGCATTTCTGCTGCATGTGAAAGGGGTAACTGCTAGCGTTCCCCTTCCTTTTAGCATGCCAGGTTCTTTAAGGAGCCTCCACAGTCACAGCCACCCTGCTGGGGCCCCTATTTCCAGGCGCTTCTCTTGCCTCTTCCCATCTCCCAACACACACAGTTTCCAGAACACTCCTTGGTGGCTCTCCAGCTAGGCCTCTGAAAGGTGTCTCCCTTGGCCTGGAGCAGTCTTCTGTACACCCTTTGTCCTGCATCCATCCTCAGGTTTCTGCCTCACTCATCTCCCCTGGGAAGACAGCCGTCCCCTGAGTGAGGCGGCGCGGAATCCCCACTGTCCGTCGTGGGAGGGGCTGAGAATCTTGACAGAATGGGGCCGTGTCCTCATTGCTGTACCCCTAAAGCTCAGCGTAGGGTGTGACCCTAAGCAATGGTCTGTGACTACTTGCTCAATGAATGAGAGAATGCAATGGCAAATGTCTGCAGATCCTGTCCCCGAAGGGCGAGCCATGTGAAGGTTGTGGGGCTGCCGCCGGCTGTGCCTGGGCCCGCTGTTCTAAGGCCTGCCTTGGGCTGCCTTCCCAGGGAGTTCTGATTCTGAGACACTGCTGTGCTGTGCCTTATTCTCCATGAACACGTCTCAAAGTCCATCCTTCCAAAACCCAGCTACTGGTTTGTCACCCATTTAACCACTTCATGTGGAACCAGCATCTTGACTGGCCTTGAGACGGACGCGGACCCCCTTGACTCCCAGCTGAAGGTCTGCAGAGTGGGGCTGTGCCTGCCCCAGCCTCTCAGGTCACATGGCAGCAGAGGACAGGGGCTCTCTAGGAAGAAAAATCAGAAAAAAATCCATTCTGCGAGATGGGTGTAGGAAGCACACGAAGCAGCGCCCCCTTCTCTGCCTGTAGCAGGGCCTGACCCAGCATCGGGGCAGGATTCAGCAGGATGCAATAGAATCGTCCCTCCCCAGCCAGACCCTCAGCCAGAGACAAACGCCACAGACAGCGCTGAGCTCTCCAGGCAGGACGGGGCCCTTCCTTACTTTTCTGAATTTCTTTAATGCGACCCCTAATACAAAGTTTTTAAATTTTTAATGAAGAAAAACATAAAAAATTAAAATTAAAACCATTAGGAGTGACCTTCTGATAAACAAACGCCTGGACCCGTGAGCCTCCGTGCAGGGGGTGTGCATGCCTCGCCCCCGGCGGCCCCAGGTCGGCTGGCCAGCACAGTCTTCACTCCAATTAGGGCTGAAGCAATTTGGGGCGGACTCAGAAAGCAGTGGAGTTTGTTTGAGAGGCAGGTGTCAGGGCTGGTGGGCGCCCTGAGTGCTCACTTTCGGTTGTATTAGCTTGAATTTTTAATGTTTGCCCTCATGAAAAATTAAACCAGAACGTTCTTACCCTTTAGCAATGCTCTTTATCATCAGGACTGACAAAGAAATGGAGTTCCGAGGAGTCAGGAGGAACCTACAATGTGCTCAAGATGCAGCAGCTGCTGAAGGCCGGAGGAAGCCGGCGCCTTGTGGATGCTGGCTTCCCACCTGCTCCGGCCACACAGTGAGGGCCTGGCGTCACACAGTGGGGACGTGCGTTGCCGGACGTGAGCCTGAAAGCGTGATTCAATCTGTAGTGCTTGGCATCTGTTGAGCAGTGGCAGGAAAGGTGTGGGTTCTTTCCCATCATGGGCTTTCTCTGATGCATCCTCATCACGTTCACATGAGAATTCTAAGCTGGGACAGGACTCTTTTTGCTCCAACACAGTAGGAGGATGGCCATGTCCCTTATGTGCACCATAGACCAGTTGCCCTCTGTGGCAGGCAGAGTAACGGTCCCCTAAAGATGTTCTATTCTCAGAAGGTGTGAATATTTCACCTTGCACAGCAAAAGGGACGTTGTTGATGTGAGTAAGGTAAGGACCTGGAGATGGGGAGTTTCCTAGACTCTCCAGATGGAGGCAACGTGGTGCAATCGTAAGGGTCCTTATCAGAGGGAGGCAGAAGGGTCGTGTCAGCGTGACGCAGCATCCACAGAGCTCCCCCGGCCAGGCTGAGAAATGCAGGCAGCCTTCAGAAGCTGAGAAAAAAAGAAAGGAGAGGAAAGAAGAGGAGAGGAGACTGGAGGGGCGGGGAGGGGAAGGAAGAAAAGGAAAGGAAAAGGAAAAAAAAAAAAAGAAAAGGAAAAAGCAAAGGGAAGGAAAGAAAGGAAGGGAGAGGGAAGGGGAAGAGAAGGGGAGTTCTTCCCTGGAGCCTCCGGAAGACATGCAGTCCTGCTGACACCTTGATTTTGAGCTCGATGAGACCCATGTTGAGTTTCTGACCTCCAGAACCGTCAGACAATAAATGCATGTTGCTGGAAGCCACTAAGTTTTCCCTTTGTTGTAGTGGGAATTGGAAGCTAATATGTCCACTTGTTCCACATGCATTACGGACGAGAGGAAGGAATAGATGAATTTGTTCCTGCACGGGGAGAATTTCTTGTATTTGTTATTCCCCAGAGGCAGGGAAAGGGTGTGGTCTGCACTGCAGACACCTAGGTTTGAGTCCCAGCTCCACCTGTTAAAGGAGACATGGTGCTGGGCAGGTCAATTTCCTCTCAAAGGCAGATGGCTGCAGGCTGTCGAGAAGATCATCAATGGGACAGTGGATGGAAGGAGGATCTGTTTGGCAGAATTAAGTAATACTGTCACTTTCCCTAATAACACACATTTAGCGTCTGGAGGGACTGAGTCAGACATCCGCCTTCTGAGCTGAGAGTGAAGGAAATGTCATCTGATCCACAGACAGAGAATACGGAGCGGTGCAACAGAGAGTACAGACAGGGCGATACTGAAGCAGGAAGGGGCATTACAGGGGGTCTGAAACAGTGCTGCCAGGACTTTACTCACTGAGAGTACAGCTGGGGAGTTACTGAAGCAGGGAGGGGCATTTCAGGGGGTCTGAAACAGTGCTGCCAGGACTTTACTCACTGAGAGTACAGACAGGGAGTTACTGAAGCAGGGAGGGGCATTTCAGGGGGTCCGGAAACAGTGCTGCCAGGACTTTACTCACTGAGAGTACAGCTAGGGAGTTACTGAAGCAGGGAGGGGCATTTCAGGGGGCCTGGAAACAGTGCTGCCAGGATGTTACTGACCGTGAGTATGTAAGGTACTATGGAGAGTATGAAATCATGAATCAGTGCCTGGAGAAGGGGCGTTACGGCAAGTCTAGAAACGCTGTTCCGGAGAGTATGTACAGATGCTCCTGAGAGTAAAGAAGGGGTGCTGCTGAAGGTCTGAGAGAGCCGGAGGGACATTAGTGAAAGCATGGAAGGCTGCTACTGAGCACACGCCTGCTGCCGCCGCCGTTCCATGGTTCCACACTCTCAATGGTACCTTACATACTCTCAGTGAGTAACACTCCAGCAGCACTGTTTCCAGACCCCAAGTAATGGCCCTTCCTGCTTCAGCAACGCCCCTTCTGCACTCTCAGTGAGTACATGCTAGCAGCACTGTTCCCAGACTCCCAGTAACACCCCTTCCTGCTTCAGTATCGCCCCTTCTGTACTCTCTGTTGCACTGTTCCGTATTCTCAGTCTGGATCAGATGAAGTTTCCTCCACATGCAACTTAGAAGCTGGGCCCCTGACTCAGGCCTGGGCCGTTGGACCACAGTGTCCTCTTGGCCATGGGCCATTTGACTGGCACAGGCCTCACTGGAGGCCTTGGTTAGGGCCATGATTTAAGCCACCCTCTCCAGGGGCTTGCTGAGCTCTGGGGACGCCACTGGAGAACTGTTGCCACCTGCCCTGTGACGATGCTGGAGAGTGAAGCCATGCTGAGGGAGATGGGGCTCAAAGATAAGGAAAGATGCATTCCGACGGGCATCGCTAGAACACCTGGATGCGGCCAATAGCATGAGCCAATACTTGGTCTCTTTCCATAAGCCAGGGCAAGCTGTGTTTGCTGTCACTTGCAACACAAAGAGATGTTATTCAAAGGCACTCTTATCTGGAATGCGGTCCGCTGTCCACCCTTCCTTCAAGCCGTGCTGAAGACAGGCTCTTGCGCTGTCTCCTTAAAGTGGCTTCTGAAATGTCCCTACACAGTGACCCCCTTCAGGCTCCTCAGCACCTCCAACTGTGGATGAAATTACTCCCTACGGGAATCAGGTCTCCACAGCTGACCAGGGACGACCCCCTGGCGTTATTTTCCATCACGCCATACATCTGGGCAGCCTCCTAAATGTTCCAGCGACCTTCGGCCTTTCACCATGCTCCTTCCAGTCCTGCCACTGATCTTCCCCAGTCAAAATGGTGCCCAGTTTTGAAGTTCATGCCTCCAGACTCAAAGAGCTTCCTGCCGTAACTCCCGAATTGGCCTTCTTAGTGGCTCATTTCTTGAGCATGTACAATGTCCTGTTGAACTTGGCTCATTTATCATCTGCTTTGTTTCACTGAGTGGGAAAACTAAACCCTATGAGGAGAGGGACTTCTGTGCTCCCGGTTCCTACTTCAGGCCCTGGGTCACGGCCAGCACTCAGTAAACATCTGCACATACATCATGTAGGTTTCCTGTAACAAGTCTCAGGGGCAAAGTTCCTGCTGCATGAGTGAAGGGAAACTGAGGCTCAGAGTGAGTCATGCTGCTCAGGTCCCCAGCAACCTAGTCATGTGTGGGCTAGTCCATTTCAAACTTACACTCTTGCCATTGTGTGAAAACCTGTTTCCTATATTCAGTCCCTCATTCGTTCATTCACTAACAATTCACTGAGTAATGTACTATGGGTTTTGTATTGGGGTCATTTGCAATGCAGGTGTAGTTCACTCCTTACTCCATCCATACAGCGGGCATCACAGGGCACGCACCACACAGAGCCAGGGAGTGCCACCGCTGACACACTGCAAAAGATGCTCAGACCAGGCCCATCAAGGACAGGTTTTGGTCAGTGTTCCTCTGCCTCACTGCAAGTTCTCTGGGAGCCAAGATCATGTCCCATTTGCCTTGCTATTTACTCCAAATTAGCACACAGCGGGATTCCATGTTGATTTAAGAAAACTTACT
This sequence comes from Sapajus apella, assembly GCF_009761245.1. Taxonomy (NCBI): domain Eukaryota; kingdom Metazoa; phylum Chordata; class Mammalia; order Primates; family Cebidae; genus Sapajus; species Sapajus apella. The sequence goes on from NW_022437036.1 coordinate 3,331,142, forward strand.
GTTACAATGAATCGCAATTTCTACTCATCTCATCAAAAATAAATATAGAAAAGAGATCAATTAGAGGAGCACGGCAGCTGGATTGTGCGCAAGGCTGTGCCATGAGAAGGCTGGGGAGGTTCCGAAGCTGACTGGAGAGTTCCGGTTTCTTCCAAGGTAAAGCACCTCCCAGAGGGCAGGGTTTATGCCTCCAGGAATACGTGGGTTTTTCCCTAAGGCATGCAGATGATATTCTGAAGATGAAGTATGTGAACATGAAGAACTGACAGCATTATGTCGGATCTGATTGTGTCTATCTTAAGACATTGAGGCGTGTTGTCGCTAAAACAGCTTAGATTAATACAAGGTTTCTTCTTTCCCCTGAGTGACTGGGGATCTCCAGGGCTTTGAAAAGATGAGGTGGTGGGTAGACATATTGACATATTATAAAAAGTGTGTGTGTTTTTAATATGGAGAAAATAAGAAGCTGAAAGTAAGAGAAAAATGGCAAATGAAGGAGAGTCAGTTAATTCTAATTCTGGTAACGTGATAATTTATGAACATTCAGACATGGGTCAGAAGGAAGGTTCCTTTTTTCCTTGTTAAAGATTGTTCAGCAGATGACTTGTGAGTAAGGGGTGACTGCAGAAAGTATATGTTGGCTTCCGTAGGAGGACGCATTGTTTTTAAGGTGACTGTGGTCATAAATAGATTGCAGAAGAGCAAGAAAGACTTCTATTTTTGGTTCTTTCATTTAGTTGCTATACAAGCTTGACATATTTACTCAAAAAGAATAAAGCAACATACATCTAGAAGCATTTTATAATCTGGCATTTTTGCTAATTCACACTGTTGGTCTCTGAATTTGGTGAAGTTTTATTGCATGAATACTTTTCTTCAAAGAATTCTATAATTTTAGACTTGGAGAAAGCCCAAACTGTTGTCACAAGTATGACAGCTGTGAAGATGAACTATGATTTTTCCAAAAGTTTTAGGGAGGGAGAGGAGGAGAAGGGAGGAAGAAAAAAATATGAAGATCATCGGTAAGGTCGGGAGACGTAGGCATGGACCCCAAGGCCATCATTCACCCCTCTGTGAGCTTGCTCATGTTTCCTCCACGCTGTGACTGGCTGCATCCTGGAGGAGAGGACACAGAGGGGTTTGGCATGGAGCAGGATGATGATTAGGGTCGAACTCTTCATCCACGGAGATCCAACTGGTTTCTTCTGACTTCTCACTGAGGTGATCAATTTTGTTATTTCTGGAAGGCATTTCAAAACATCCTGCAAGGATCTGAATTAATTTTGTAATAATGAGATCATATCAAAAATATGTAATATATAGAAAGCCCTTGGGATCTATACCTAAACAGAGGGAGGAGGGGAGAAGAGGGAGGAGGGAAGAAGGGGGAGGAGGGGGAGAAAAGAAGAAAGGAGAAGGGAGGTGGGAAGGGGTGGGGGGAGGAGGAAGGGGAAGAAGAAGGGGGAGGAGGAAGGAGGAGGAGGAAGGAGGAGGAGGAGGGGGAAAGGAAGGGGAGGAGGAAAGGAAAAAAAAGGGGAAGGAAGAAGAAGGGAAGAAGGAAGGGGGAAGGATGAAGTGGGGGAGGAGGAGGGAAGAGGAGGAGGTGGAGGAGGGAAGAGGAGGAGGAGGCGGAGGAGGGAAGAGGAGGAGGAGGCGGAGGAGGGTCTTCATCATCATGCTGTGATGACCTGACCAGCAATCACGACTGACTGCGTAGGAGCTCTGGAGCTGAAGCAGCCGAGGGCATGGGGTTAAGATGACAATGCCTTTATACTTCTGTGTCAACCCCTCTTTAGTTGGGGGGCCCCAGAAGGTGTGTGACTGAGGAGGCTCTCTGCACTGTTGGGAAGGTGAGCTGCCAGATCATCCCCGCCCACCCAGCTGCCCTTTGCTCCTAGTTTTTACGCCTGCAAGACTGAGATCATGGGCCTCTTAGGGGCCCATGGGAATGAATGAGAAATTCCAGATAAAGTGCTTAGCACAATGCCTGGTACAGGACAGTTATTAATAGTTATAAAATCTTGGATAAGACTACTTGAGGATGCTTTAAAAGCATCTCAGCATACATAACTTCAGGCATCGTTATAGTCTGGCAAATTCTCTGCCGTGTCCACTTTACAGATGAGAGGGGCAGGCTCATGGAGGACAAACACAGATCAGTGACCAGGGTGGAGGCTTAAGCCAAGAGTTGGGATCGCAAGTCTTTTTTGAAAATGTCACGGTGGCTCGCGCCTGTCATCCCAGTACTTCGAGAGCCTAAGGCGGGCAGATTACGAGGTCAAGTGATCAAGACCATCCTGGCCAACATGGTGAGACTCTGTCTCTACCAAAAAAACAAACGTGAGCTCTGTGTGGTGGCGCAGCTACTCAGGAGGCTGAGGCAGGAGCATCGCTTGAACCCGGAAAGCAGAGGCTGCAGTGAGCTGAGGTTGTACCACTGCACTGCAGCCTGGCTACAGAGCAAGGCTTTGTCTAAAAAAAAAAAAAAAAAAAAAAGAAAAGAAAAAGAAAATGTCACAGTGAGATAGATGGTTTCTCATGGTAGCCTTCTTTTTTGAGTGGTCTCCTGACTTTTCCTAGTCTCGCTGGAAGGTTGTTTGGTGGATAGGAAGGAGTTTGTGACCTCTGCCAGCATGGCTCTCCATAGAATGCAGCCGAAGTCCCGTCCTTCATCCTGAGGTCACACTCAGGGTCTCCGAGCTCCTCCCCATGGTGGAGGACCAGTGCGCAGGCTGAGCATGAGCACAGCTGCTTGTGCATGCAGACTACACAACTGTTCTGTGACTGTCCAGAATTCAGACTGGTCCAGGTTCTGTGCAGTGAAAAAACGTGCTTCAGTGGATGCTTTTTATCCTTACAGACCAGCATCAGAAGCACATGCATAATTTAAAACCTATACATTTTCAATTACGGCGAGTTTCCCAAACAAGAGACGTTTTTTGTGAATGTTAAATGCAACCAGGTGATCATTAAAATTTTTTTCGCATTGACGGTTTCTTCAGCTCTGAAACTGAGCTAAAATTTCTTCGTAGTAAATGAGCTCTCTTGGGAAAAGTGTTTCAAAAAAGAAAAAAAGATGTAAACAGCTTTTCCAGCAAAGAAAAAAAAATAAAGAATGGGGGGAAAAGAGAAACAGGCTTTAGTTTTACTTGTTTTGGAATCGAAGTCCTGGCCAGTATTTCACTGAGATGAAAATTATTCCAAGTTAGAGGAGCAGGGCTAAGATGCGTGTATTTGTGGAATATATTCACATTATAACCTTGTTAATACATGTTACTCTCTAGCCAAAATTGATGACATAACCAAAAGCACTGCCCAGTGTTATCCAAAATATCAGGTACATAGTCTGATATGATCTCATTCTTATAAAACGAATTCAGATCCTTGAAGGATGTTTTGAAATGCCTTCCAGAAATAACAAAACTGACAGCCTGCTAAATCTTATTTCAGTGGCACCTTAGTGAACAGTCAGAAGAAATCACTTTGATCTTTGTAGATGAATAGTTTGATGTTCAAACTCCTTCTAGCCTTTAGATTCCATGTCTGGAAAAATATCACATAACAATTGGTGATGCTGAGATATGTCAGGGCTCCCAGTTCCTGGGTTAGAGTAATTGATTTCTTGTTAAACTCCTATACATACACTTTTAATTCCTTTCACATCAAATTTCAACCCCACATATGATTTCCCAAAACTCTTCTTATAATAAAATGTCTAAAAAACTGAGAAAGTTTAATTCATTTTCAACTTGGAAAGCTAAGAGCCACCTTAAATGTTCTAAGTGACATCCAGGGGTACCCCCATAGCTGCTCTTGACAATGCTCAGAGGGCGGCCGGCACTGGTGTGCTCATCACATTGTGGCTGCTTCAGATCCAGGTGAGAAGGTGGAGGCTCCCCTGTCTTTCCTGTTGAGAGCTGTGCCTCTACGGCATCCGATAGCCAGGCACATCTGCACAGAATATGAGGGTCATGATAAACAAACATCAACAGCGTGTCCACATGGCCGTCCCCACATCCCTTTCATCCCCCTTTTCATCCAAGTGTTTTTGGCAATAAAAATAGCTGCCCACCTTTTTAAGCAACCGTTACACTCTCTGAATATTTAGTATACCTTCCTTTGTCTCCACCATTCCAGAAATCTCTGAAGCATTTCCCGGCATCATGCCTGGAAAGTCTCTGGGGCCGGGCTGCTGGGTTGGATTTCAGGTTTGCATCTTCCTAACTGTGGCACCTGGGACGCCACTTAACAGTTCGGTGCTTGGATTTCCTCATCTGTGGAGTGCAGTTATTCACAGACTTATGAACGAGATTAAGTGAATTCATAACACAAATGGCTTAGCACCGTGCCTGTCCACAGTGAGTACCCAGTGTGCCAGGCTGTTTTATCATTGTTACTTCAGTGTTACTGCTGTCGTTACAGTGTGCAGGCCCTCTTTACTGCTTTGATTTATTGCTTTCAAGATTCCACAACTCTCTACCCGCTGTGGTCAAGCCATTCAATAAGAAACTTTTGTCGCCTCACCTGTTGTGAGGCTTTGATACACATTTTGTGTGGGTATAGAAGGAGATTATACTAAAAACAAATGCTAGCAAGGCAGGGCCCTGCATGCTTTTCAGGTAAACAGATGAGTGTCAAGTAGAATGTTCTAGGTGAAGAAAGAGGTGCGAGGAAGAACGGCAGCTTTAAAGTTCAGATTTGGACTTCGGTGCGGGTGGCCTGTTGCTTTTATAGCAGAATAGTTTTCTAACATCTTCTAAAGAATCCTCCAAATTGTTCAGTAGGCCCCTTGTATTTTCCAGTACAATGTTGAGCAGAATTGAGACACTAAAATTTTCTCCCATTTTATTTATTCATTCATTCAACAAATACTTATGGATCACCTACTACAGATATGAGTGTGACGAGAACCTCAAGTCTGATGGAGAGGCCTGTGTTCTGGGCTGCCAGGAAACAGCCCTGAAGGAAGGAGCAGCTGTGACGGCCACCATTGTGTCAGAGGGGCACAGTGACTAACAGACGGGAACAGAGAGTGCCCTGGAGCATGGCGGGGGTGTTAGGGGGCCTGCAGTTCGGGAAACACTGAGTTTTGAGGGGAACCATTGAAGCTGAAATCTGACCGGTAAGAGGAGACCAGCACCCAAAGACCTGGGGAGCACGTTCCGGGCAGTGGGGCAGCAAGCACGGGGCACTGGTGTGTTTCTATGTTGTATCTGTGTGTGTGTTTGCGGGTTGCATCATCTGTGCATGTTATGTGTATTGTGATCCGTGTTTCTGTGTGTTGTTTCTGTGCATGCTGTTTGTGCTTGTATCTGTGTATCTGCATGTTTGTATGCTGTGCCTATATGTGTTCTATGTGTTTGTATGTTGTTTCTGTTGTATATGTGTCTGTGTTTGTATTGTTTCTGTGTGCTGTTTCTGAGCGTGTTTTGTGTGTTTGTATGTTGTGTCTGTGTGTATTCTACATGTTTGTATGTTGTTTCCGCGTGTGTGTGTTTGTGTATGTGCTGTTTCTGAGCATGTTCTATGTGTATGTTGTATCTGTGCGTGCTCTACATGTTTGTGTGTTGTTTCTGTGTGTGTTCTGTGTGTTTTTGTATTGTTTCTTTATGTGTTTGTGTGTGTGTGTTTGTGTTTGTGTCTCTGTGTGTTTCTATGCATGTTCTGTGTGTTTGTATGTTATGCCTCTGTGTTCTACATGTTTGTATGTTGTTTGTGTGTGTCTTTGTATGTGTACCTGTGTTTGTATTTGTGTCTCTATATGCTGTTTATGTGCATGTTCTGTGTGTTTCTGTGTGTGTTCTACATGTTTGTATGTTTTTTCTGTGTGTGTGTGTGTGTGTTCTGTGTGTTTGTGTGTTGTGTCTGTGTGTGGGTAAAGAGCAGCTGCTGGGTCCGAGCCTGTGTTCAGAGCTGTAGCTGTCTCACAAGGTGGCTGTTGAGTCCCTCCCAGGGGTCCAGTTGGGAGCAGACCTGTCTGACTCCAGGGCAAGAATCAGGTGATCAGGTCTGGCATAGCCAAGGCATACACAGGATGGTCAGTCAGGAGTGGCAAGCAGCTGCACATCTGTGCCACCCACCAGCATTCCCAACTGTGGAACTGAAGCCAATTGCTCACAGGCACCTGCACACTTCTGCCACACACGTGTGCACATTCTGACACCAAACTCAAGATGCTACATCATCAACTTTCATCTGCTGGATTTGTACTTAAGGTCCATAGACTTTTCACAGGCACCTGCACACTTCTGCCACACACGTGTGCACAATCTGACACCAAACTCAAGCTGCTATGTCATCAGCTTTCTGCCCTTGAGGACCCAATGCTCTACTGAAAAGTCAGTTCCAAGGAGAAGAAAGCATGAATGAAAGAGCAAGAAGACCTGGTTTGGGGTTTCAGAACTGGTTTCAGCTGCAGACTCTGGGTCGCAGCTCCTTGAGGTGCTGTCCACGGGAGGGGAGAACAGAGTAGCTGGGAAAGGCTTTGGGCTCCTGGGCAGTTTCAATTCTTAGCTTTTCTGGGACTGAGTGTAAACGTCCTGTTGTTCCTGTTTGCTCCTTGAGCCCTTCCTCTAGCTCCAATGTCTAATCTCAGCCTGGACAAATTTCCCCAAGGACAGGAACAGGCCTTTTCCAAATCGTACCGAGACTCAGGTTTGGATGTAGGACTGGTTGCCATGGACTCAGATTCATTCAATATCAGGGCTCTAGGAAGCTTCCCTAGAGACACTGAGGGACAAGTTCTAGTCCAGACAGACAGGATGGCCCTGCCAGAGGCAGGTGAGTTAGAGACAGATGTGGGCCTTGAAACCTGTCCTGGGTGTGAACCTTGGTCTCTTCACCTTGTAGTTTATAATGCATGACTTAAAATTATGCTTATTTCTCCTTTTTTAAAAGGTGGGACTGAGGATATTGTCATGGCCACAGAGCATCTTCCTATTTACCTGTGTGGCTCAGACATGGACTTGAATAGGTCTGAGGCCAGCAGGCTCTGTGTAAGGAGTAGGATTCAGGATGTTCTTCAGTGTGTTATGGGAGGCAGCAGATGATTTTCCTGGACTTCTGAGATTATCAGAACACCAAACCCCAATTGGCATCCACATTAAGGTCTCAATGTGTCATGGCAGGAAGCTCCCAAGAAGTGTAAAGGACGGTGGACATCAAAGCTCAGAAGATGAGAGGGCAGAGTGATGGCAACCAAGAGAAAGACCCTTCCTTCTCCTGTGATGGGGTGGCTCTCCATGAAGCCCCAAAGTGGACACAGTTCTGTCAAAATGAGGAACCCACCGAGATTTAGCTCTAACCTCCAGCAGAAATGGGGGCTTGACATAGAAATTGAGTTAGTTAAAAATAAGGCACAATGCTTTTCATGTACTCCTGAGTTTCGTGGACTAGGGTCCAATTTGCAGCATTCATTTTTTTTTTCTCGAGACACAGTCTTGTTCTGTTGCCCAGACTGGAGTGCAATGGTGCGATCTTGACTCGCTGCAACCTTCGCCTCCTGGATTCAAGCCAATCCCTGCCTCAGCCTCCCAAGTAGCTGGGATTACAGTCGTGCACAACCATGCCCGGCTCATTTTTTGTATTTTTAGTAGAGGCAGGGTTTCATTGTGTTGGCCAGGCTGGTCTCAAACTCCTGACCTCGTGTTCCGCCCCCCTTGGCCTCCCGAAGTGCTGGGATTACAGGTGTGAGCCACCGTATCCGACCCAATTTGCAGCATTCTTAATTAATTAAATCTGAGATGAAGAAAGAGTGACCAACACGTTCACCTGGGAAAGCTCTGGAAAAACAAAAGGGAGATCCAATTCGCTTCATCCATTAACTCATTTAATCATTCTTCACTCATTCACTTACCTACCAAATACTTACTGAGTACCTAGTACTCCCGAGAACACTGAGACACTTCCTGGGAATGCGAAGATGAATAAAAGCCATCCCAGGCAGGAGTTGGAGGGAGGATCTGGATGCCACCACGCTCCGCCTCCTGGCTGGACACCAGGTGATGCTGGTAATCTCTTGCCTCCAGTTTCTGCAAACGTGTGATTAATAAACACAAGGTTATTTTCTAAACAGTTCTTAAAATGAGTCAACTCTGTTTAAACTTGATCTTTTTAGAGCAAAATGTATTTTTGAAAGTGTTAGTGAGTGCTAGGGGAAATGTCTGGGCACAGCGCAGGCTGGCGTGACAGCAGGAAGCAGCTGTGTGTGTCTGGGGTGGGTGTGTACATAGGGCCTGTGGGAGACCAGGTTGAGGGAAGGGACCTCCTCATCAAGGACTCCTTTACCTTGCTTTTTGCTTTGCTTTGGTATGAGGTGCTATGAGACACTGGAATACAGGAAATAAGATCTCTGCTTGCGAATTATTTCCTGAACAAGCAGGACACTGCTGACCCATTGAGCCCATGGAACAATATTGTTTCAATTGCACAGCATCAATTTTGTTTGTTAGTTTTGAGACAAACGCTGGATGTTGGCTTACTCAAGCCAACTTTAACCTCTTTCAAACCAGCTCTGCAGCACGACAGAGCCTGGAGGGTAAACTCCACATCTGCCAGAATTTTTTGCAGCTGGTGCTGCAGGTGACCTCGGTGCTAACTGAAGTTGACCTCGATGCCAGCAAGAGGACAATCTCCACGTCCTGGAGGGCTGGGGAGAGTGAGGAGAGAGCCGGCGTGGGAATACCAGCAAGAATGGAAAGGCCCATGGGTGCTCAGCAGTGGCTGCGGTCAGCATTCTCTACCTGGTCCCTAGTGCCCTGAAAGTGGTATACTAGGGCAGCAGGTGTGGGCACAGCCCCTAGTGTTTGAGGTCAGCAGAGACTTTGGAGTTCTGTGGGGTTCCCGAGGGGATCCTGTGATGGCGTTGCTTGGCTGCGTGACATTCAGGCATGATTCCCTGATCTTCCTGGAAATGCTATGCGCTACCCAAGGTCCAATAATCAATTCATTTCTGCTTAAATCAGCTCCACTGGATTCTGTTACTTGAAACTAAGAACTGTCTGATAAAGTTGCCAAAACCCGATGTTTGGCTTCTTTTGAAAAACTGAAAATCTTTAAAAGCTGTAATGGATTTTCACAAAGCCACAGCTACAAGCCACGTGGAGGTGGCCTTCCTGAGAGGCACTAAGTGCCGGCCGATAAGCCACCAGTAGGCCCAGTGCATTGATTCCTCTATGGGTCTGATTTCCATCGGTGCTTGAGTTTGGGTCTGATCTAAAAATCACTCCAACATACAGGGAGCTCTGGACACCAAATCCCATCTTTGTTGCTTTGTTTATTTTTTGTTGTTGTTCTTTTTGAACCCCAGAGCCTAAATACTCTCTGAAGTATATATTTTTAACAAAACCAAAATTTCAGCTTTTACTTTCTGTTTGAAACATTGAAAAAAAGATCAAGTCAGAAACTAAATAGATGTGTGGAGTAAAAGAAAGATTGATTTGAAAATTTGAAATGAACAAAATATATTTTTCTCCTGATGGGAAATGCCATCATCTGCGTGTGGGCCATGAACATGCCGTTCATATACCAGAAGAATATCGTGTGAGCGGAAATTAATCCATCAGCTTTTCTATGTGGTGACCAGCGCTGTCAGCTTCACAGCCACCAGAAAGCTGATGATGGGGAACAACACTAAACAGCAGTGTAAATAGAGAGATGTGCTGTGATTCCTCAGATGCCTAAGTAGATTAACCTGCTTATCGATTAGCTGGCTTGTAAATTAATGAGTTATCCCTGTTAATTATGTGTGTGTCTTCATAAACGTCCTCATTGGATTTTCTGGTGATAAAGTGAGCCAAGTAAAGAATAAAATGAGGATGATGCCACATGTAGATCTCTGAATTTATGGGGCGGTGTCTCTGGGTGTTTTCTCCCAGGCTCTGTGATTGCTCCTTCACCTTTTCCTGCTCTCAGAGTGCAGTGGGAATGTCACAATTGACTGCCCCACATGGAAAGTCACTCAGCCTATGCTTCTGCTTCCTCTGACAGCTACCCCTAAATCTGGTTAACAGCTAAATAGCCCCTCACATCTTTCTTCAGAGGCCCCTCCAGAGAAAAGCCATCCCTGGCTCCTTCACATACAGCTGGGTGTCCCCTGGGCAGCTTCCTAAGGTGTCCCCCATACAAATCCCTGCACCCCAATTCCTTGTGCTGCTCCATCTCTTCAGCCAGACCATGAACCCTTTCGGTGGAGCCTGTGGCTGTTAGTTCTCTGCCCCCTCATGCCCAGATAGGGCTGGGTACAAGGTGGCCTCTTATTGGGTGCCAGTCACATTGAGGAACCATGTTTCTATTGTCAGAAAACCTTGTTATGGGTCAGCCTTAGGACTGCTCCTGTGGAGAATGCGATGAGCTTGGGGAAAAATGTATCCTGCAGGTGTGATGCTCCCTGGCTCCTAGAAGGCAGCTTCTGTGAGGAGGTACCCCTAGGGTCCCAGCCAGCAATGAATCCCTCTTTTTGGGTGTGCTTCCCCATACTCGGTGTCCAGCCTCAGGGCTGCCTGCCCTTTCTGAGACCCTCCTGCCTACCGCAAGTGGTCCCGTTCCTTATTTCTCTATTAGGTGTTTCTATCTCTGTTGGTGATTTGCCCAGGAGATCCTGTCTTTCTTGCCCTATATCCTTTGTAAATTTCTTGACATTTCAGATAAGTGCATTGCAACCTTCTCTGATACAGATATTTTCCTATTTAGAAAATATACATATATATTTTCCTTAAAAATGGGGAAATGAAGGAAGGTAAACATGGGTGATGAATTCTCCTTCTTAAAACAAACATTTTTCCCTTTATGTACCGCAAATTAACCTGCCTGAGTCCATGTATCAAAAACTATGAATGGTAATAAGTGTGTCTTTCGTACACAGTTTATAGCTTTACAGCTCACATATTAAGTCCTTTTTTGGCTGGACGTAGCCAGATTTATTTGCCTTTTCACCACATTTATTTGAACGGGAAGGCATGGGCAGGAATTGCATGAACTGCCTGGCTGGTAGCACTGACGCTGTCCTCAATATTTGACTGTCAGTGGGGTGGAAGGGATGAGCGGGCCATCTTGGCCACATCTTAGCTCTGCCACTGATCATAATGTTAGAACGGCACATCTGCTCTCCTCTCTGAGGTTCAGCTCCTTCTCCTTCATAGTGGAAGACTGCATGAGATGGTCGCCTGCCAGCTATGCAATGCCATAGTTCTACGGTGCTCCAATAAGGGGCAGTGGGCATGAATTTCTAGGCATCTTGTAGAATATGTGAGGACACAGTGAATGCTTACGTTCCCCTTTGGAAATGTCAGACTCCAGGAAAACAGTCGGTGAAAATAGACGCTTGGAGTAGTTGTGTACAGGAGGAAGTGGTGCGTATCAAAGCGGCCTCTTCTCTGTGGCCTGAGGGCTGTTTCTCTATGCATGAGGACCATTTATCTTTCATCTTGCCTCCGTGTACAGGTAGCAAGATCCATAGACAACATCATCTGTTGGATTAAAACTCAGAAGGCATCGCCATGCAAAACAGGGGAATGGGTCCCTGACGTACTTTTACTGTCTTTATTTGAAAAATCCCAATTTGGCTTGAAATTGAACTAGTTTTGTTTTCTGCCATGAATATGGAGGCTTCAGATAGGAAAAGCCAACAAATTAATAACTCAACCAGTCTTAGGTGAGGAAAATTCTCTGAAAAAAATAAGGGAGCGGGTTATGACACAGCAGGAGCTCAATGAAAGTTCGACGAATTGAAGAATAAATGAAGGAAGCAATGTACAAAAAAATGAATGATTTCCCAGTTATTCAATCAAACAACCAATAAACGACCTAGCCTGCTTGAGCTGTAATGAGACCGCATTATTTCCGCAATGCTGATTCTTGTTCTCATAACTTGGCAAGGAGATAGTGGTCCAGGGGAGTTCAGGGACAGTCTCACTCTTTGTGTGTGTGATGTTCACCTGACATGCTCGTAAAACAAGATGGTGACCTGTGCCAGTCCTAGAGACTCCGTTTGAGTGACACTGCTACGATGCTGTGTACCTCTGGTTCTCAAACCTGTCCACACATTAGTGCCACCTAGAAAGCTTGAAAAATGATTATACTTATCTCTCCCAATTGGGGATTCTAATTAAAATGGTATGGGCCATAAAGCCTTGGCATAGGGATTTTAAAAATTTCTCTTGGTTATTGTAGTGTGCAGGAGGGTTTGAGAGACAAGGCTGTGTGAGTAGCAAGTGTCTCAGGTGATTTTTATAACTGCTTAAGAAGACAGCATCTCAGAGCTTTGCCTGTCATGAGACAGACCGTGCAACGAAGTCTGTGAAGGGATCTTTTTATTTGGAATATCTGATGGCGTAGCTACCTTTATATCCCATTACCTACAAAATCAAGAAATGGTATATTAAATATGACAAATGTGCTTTTAGATGTACAATTGATCACGCAAGAAAGGAAACAAATTCCCCAAGTGCAATAAAAAACAGAGAACTAAAAGGCAGTTTGCATACATCTAGGTGTAAGAAAGGGAGGAGGGGTACGATCTCAATAATCTAGGGAAGAGATTCTTAATTCAAGCTACAAATAAGAATCACCTAGGGAGATATTAAACCACATTAATGCCCAGTCTCATTAAGTATCTGTGTGGATAGGGCTCAGCCATCAGCATTATTATAAGTTCCTCAACGTGATGCTAATATGCAGTCAGGTTGATTTGGGACCTTGAGTTTTAATTTCCATATTGAAATCAGAAGGAGGCTGATTATTACCACATTATTCATCATTACTCTGGATGCCCTAGTAACTGTAGAAAAACAAGGAAAAGAAATAAAAACTAAAGGGTTGGAACACCATTAATTGCATATGGTATAATTGTCTACAAACAAAACTTACAAAATCAGCAGAAAAATCTATGGTAACTAGTAAAAAAGTTAAATGAGGTAGGCAGATACAAGAACAATGAAGAAAAATTAGTTGTATTCCCAACAATAAAGAATAAAATTAATCCATGTCATATTTTAAAAATAATATTTGCAACACTAAAAACTGTAGAGGTGGTTAAAAATAAAACTAACAAAAGATGACGCAGTCTTTTATGGAGAAAATAAAGGTTTACTAAGGAAATAAAATAAGTTTCAACTAGATGATGAAGTATACCATGTTCATGAATGAAAAACTTATTCTTTATTAAGCAAATGTAAATTTAGCCATTCTCACAGTTCAGATGGTATTCTGTGAATAAATATCCCACTTAATGGAGCTTATAATATTTTGCATAGTATATCTGATATTAATAAATCACATGGAGAAAAAATAAAGCAAAGTGAGGGAGATTAGGAATGCAGGATTGGATGGGGATTTCTATCTCTTATATAAAACTCAGAGCTAATGCATCCTGATAACGGGACATTTGAGCAGGAAGTGAGGACGTGAGCCAGGAGGTTATTGGAGTAAGTTATTTCAGCCGGGGAAAAAGTGACACCAATGCCCAGGGAAGATGCATACTTGGTGTGCTGGAAGATGACAAACTGGTATCTCAGCATGGCTGGAATCAGGAGTGTTGGTGTGTGTGATGGGAATGGTGGAATTTGAGACAGGTGCAGTCAGCCAGTGCCCTGCTGGATGCTGTAAGAAGTTTGACGTTTATCACTAGTAGGAAGGGAAACTTTGGATAATTCTTAGGCAAGGGAGTAGGATTATCTAACTTAGGCTTTAAATGGTTCACACAGTTTCTGTGTGTCAATAAATTGGAAGGGCACCACGGTGGAAACCCTAATACAAGTCTGAGGTTATTGCTATAATCCAAGTGGCAGTTGTGGTGGAGGTGGTGAGAACCGAGAACAAATTCTGGATATATTTGAAAGCACAGCCAGTAGGGTTTGCTGATCAATTGTATCTGGAATATGGTATAGGAGGGAGAGAATGAAGTGCTTGATCTGGAATCTATAAAGTCTCAGGTGGTTATTAGAATTATTACATTGTTAGTTGCATATGAAATTTTGGAGTTCAGAGGAAGGTGGGTAAAGTTTAGGCTGGGCATAAAAACTTATCAGTATATAGATGGTATTTTTAAAAGAGGCTCCCTGAGACATAGAACAGCAGGAATAGCAGCTTGATTTGTCAGATAAATTCTTGGGCCCAACCTCCAACCTACTGAATTAGAAGCTTCAGGGATGGGTTCCTACAATCCATGTTTAACAAGCAACCTATGCGGTGTGAAACGTGCTGGCATCTGCGAACCTTGCTCTGGTGATTCTGCGTGGAGAGAGAAAATGGTTGTTCCAACCAGGGAAGCCTGGATCTGCTGAAGCACTGAGGGCAAGACATGGAGGTAAGAAGGAACCAGCCAGAGAGACTGAGAAGGAGAGCAAGCAAAGTAATAGCAGGAAGGCAGGAAGTCTCCCCAGACAAAGCACAGATTTAATACGATCCCAAACAAAACCTCACAAGGTAACAGAGCTTGACAGCTGATTCTAAAAGTCATATAACAGAATAAAGGGCCAAAGGTGGATAGGACAATTGTGAGAAGGAAGCAGGACTAACCTCAGCAGAAATCACAACAGCTGTTGGAGATTTGTGCGTGAGAGAAGCATTATCTCAAGTCAATGGAAAAGATGGGCTGTAATAACCAGTGTAGAGACAATTGGCGAGACATATGGAAAAAGATATATTTAGATCCCTACCTAACACCATATACGAAACTATATTCCAGATGGATTAAAGGCCTAGAGTGAAAGGCAAATGTTTAAAGAGAAAATACAGAATAATATATTTATCTCACTGGGATAGCAAAGAATTTCTCAAGAAAAAAGTGAAACACTTGAATACAACAACATTTAAAATATTTGAATGATTAAAGTCAGTTTCACAAATTGGGAGACAGTATTTGTCATATGCATCAGGGATAAAGCTTGATATACAGAATATTCAGAAGAAACTAAGTCGTCTTAAAATAATAAGGGGAGAAAAAATCTGGCAAAAATATTTTTGCAAGAACTCTTCAGGATAGAAAACCTGAATATGCAATAACGTATGATACCAAAATGCTTGGTCTGGTGAGTGAGGATGAAAATGCAAACCAAAACATTAGCATATCATTTTCTACCAGGCCGGGAATAAAATATAGTAAGGACAATACCAAGCTGTATGGGATTCCTACCGCTGCAGTAACAAATTGCTGTAAGCTTCATAGCTTAAAACAAACCAGATTCGTTCTCTTACAGCTTTGGAGCTCAGAAGTTGGAAAACAGTCTCACGGGGCTGACGTCAAGGTGTTGCACAGCTGGCTCCTTGACAGGCTCTCAGGAAGATGCCCTGTTCTTGCTTTTTCTGGAAACTAGAGCTGCCTTTCTCACATTCCCTGGCTCATGGCCCTTCCCACACCTTCCAAGCCAGCCACAGAGCATCTTCAACTCTCTTGGATTCCATCCTCAAATAACCTTCTGTTTCTCTGATGTCATGCCTCTCTCTTATAAGGACCCCCGTGCTTCCATCAGGCCCATTTGGATAATCCAGGATAGCCTCCCCACTCAAGATTCTTAACTGAATCCCACCTTCAAAGTCTCTCTTGCCATATAGGCTAGGATTCAGAAGTTCCAGAGATTGGAAATTGGACTTTTTGGAAGATATGACTCCGCCAGCCACACAAGCTTTGGAAAGGATGGGGCCACTAAGAACTCCTATGCCTTACAATGCAGTACAGTTTCTTTTGAGAATAATTCCTCAACACCTCCTAGCAAGTGTTCATCCCCTATGGCCCAGAATTTCACATCTAGTTGGCTGTCTTGGAGATGCTCTCACATCGTCTTGCACAAGAATGTTCCTGGAAGCACAATTTGAAGAAGCAAAAAAAAAAAAAAAAAGAAATGGCATGGGAAAATAAATAGTGGGTTTACTTCCAGTAGGATCCTGTGCAGCGATGAGAATAACATCAACATCTATCAATAATACGTATCAAATGCGTTATAAATGCAAAACGTATCCTGCAAAAGAAAGGGTATCATTGTCCATATGTACTATTGAAAACACACAAGAAATGTGGATATTGTTAATGGATGCATACATATGTTGTCAGTCTAATAATCCAAGGAAGGATAAACAAGGATTTCAGAAGTGATTATTTTTAGAGAGTGTGTTAGGGGAGAGAAATCAGAAATTGGGGTTTAGCTTTCTATCCTGTTTGATTAGAATGGTAAAATGCATTTACTCCTTTAATCTTGGTGATACGGGCCTCTATTATATTTCTTTTTAAACTTTCCTCTAATGGTTCATAAATTCAAAAAATAAAACAAGGGAGGTTGAAGGTCCCTTATTGAAAAGTTTCCCTTCTTCCAATTGTATCAAGTGGGGATTCATCTGTGCTAACAATGCTGTTAAAATGCACCAGGCTGGTCCTCCACACTGCCTGGCATCCACTGTCTTTTCTCTGTTTACAGCACCCAGTTTTTCTTCTGACAAACGAGCCGTGGCCTGCCTTTCCCAGCCAATTTCTGCATCCCACAACCCGCTTCGGCCCCTAGCGCGGTGAGCCTCGCACAGAATGGCCCAGGATGGGGACTGATGAGAGCAGTCTGTCCTGTGAAGGTGGTCCAAGGAGTCTGGCCAGAGGTTTCCACCACTGGACGGCCAGAGCCGTTCTGGTCCCTGACCACTCCTGTGTTTTCACTGTTCCTCTGATTCTCTCAGCTTTAACTTGCTTTGTCACTCAGTTTAGCCACAGTCCGATTGTGGTACTTGTTGGAAAAGAGCTCTAACCCCGATTCACTTTCCCGCACCCATCTCTGTGCAGCGGGGCCCTGACTCCCATTCCACATTCCTGCGTCACGCCTGTGTTTGGAGCCCTCGTCCACAGCCTCTCTGGCACCACTCCCTGTGCCCACCTGCATTCCTCCTCCACAGTGTGTCTTCTTCCACCCTGCTGCCGTCACCAGCTGCTCTCAGACCCGGAGTAGCTTCTGAACCTTCGTCCCTACTGTGCCTCTTGCTTCGTGGCGTGGGCAATGCCTGCACAGACCTGGGTTCTCACCCTATGTGAGCTGGAAGTGCTGGGAGCCAATGCTCGTGCAGCTGAAGAATCGGTGTTCCTCCCCTTGGACGCCTCAGCAAACAGTTGTGAAATGCATTTAATGAAGCCCCAAATGAGGCCCCCTGGGACCTAGAAGGGAGCCCTGATCACAGCAGCGGCCTGTGCCCACGTCCCTGGTCCTGTCCCTTATCACACAGTCCTGCTCTCTGCACGCCTTCCTCTCCACCTCTGCTTTCAGGGAAACTGAGGCTATAGCACTCACGTTTGTTCTATTCATTTTTACTGTGGAAGTTTTCAAATGACATAACAACACAGTAAAGCCTGCTGTGTCCATTACACTGTGTCCACACCCGCGTGGTCAGTCAGGTATCCTCTTTAGCTTCCCTTTCTCTTCCCTTTCTCCCACCACCCCCCCCACTGGGCTATTTTGAAACAAGTCCCCCACACCATTATATTTCACCCCAAACTTTTCAGTCCCATCTCTGAAAAATTGAGCCTCTTTTTTTTTTTAACACAATCTAACAACAATATCAGAGCTAAAACTGATAATAAGTTCCAACATCAAATATTCATTAAATGGTAAAATGCCCTGCTGGTTAATACCTATGTATTTATATTTGATTGGTTTGCATTGAGATCCCGAAACATCCACAGTGCCTTTGGCTGCTCTTTCTCCCATCTCTTTTCATCTGTGGCATCCTCCCTTCCCCCTCTTCAGCTCCTGATGTTTACTTATTGAGAAATCTGGGCCATTCGTCCTGAAGAATTTCCTGCATTCTGGATTTTGCAGAGTAAAACACTGTAGTGTCATGTAATGTGGTTTCTGTATTCCCTGTATTTCCTGCAAACTGATTAGCAGGAAATCAGATCTGGAGACCACACTCTGATGCATGTGTTTGTGCGTGTGCGTGAGGAATGCGTCCTCCAGGGAGTGGCGTTCTCCCTGCAGTGCATGGCCCAAAGTCACCTGGGGAGGTCCACCTCCACCGAGGTCCACCTTCAGGGAAGGAATCACAGAGTGGGATTTATCCCGAGGCTGACAATGCTGAAGCATCAGGGCCAGTGACTGGTGAGGGCTGGAGCTGTTGGGAGCAAGAGCGTGTCCTGGCTGGGGAGGGACAGGCAGATTGCAATCGGGACTCATATCCATGACAGCAAGGCCCAAGGAATCTTAAAAGAAAGAGCCTGAACTCCAAGGGCTATCATAATTTATTGTGACATTTTCCAATTTAAAATTAACATTTATTTTTAAGCCTATTTTTCTTTCTAAAGAAGGCTCCAAAAGTTGTATTATGAGTGTCAGGTCCTACAAAACCTGGATTTGCCCCCACTGAAGAGGGAACGTAGTGGACACTGTCATGCCTATGTTAAAGGGAATGTGTGTGAGTAGGTGTGTGAGCGAGTGAGTGTGTGAATGTATGTTTAGGTCTGTGTGAGCGAGAGTATGTCAATGTGTGTATAGGTCTGTGTGTGTATGAGAGTGTGTGAATGTATGTATAGGTCTGTGTGTGTGTGTGAGTGTGAGTGTGAATGTGTGTATAGGTCTGTGTGTGTATGAGAGTGAGTGTGTGAATGTATGTATAGGTCTGTGTGTGTGTGTGTGTGAGTGTGAATGTGTGTATAGGTATGTGGTGTGAGGGTATAAATATATGTATAGGTCTGTGTRTGTGAAAGAGTGTGAATGTGTGTATAGGTCTGTGTGAGTGTGTGAATGTGTGTATAAGTCTGTGTGAGTGTGTGTGTGAATGTAGGTATAGGTCTGTGTGAGAGTGAGTGTGTAAATGTATGCATAGGTATGTGTATGAGAAAGAGTGTGAGAATGTGTGTATAGGTGTGCATAAGTGTGTTGATGTATGTATAGGTGTGTGTGAGTGTGAATGTGTATAGGTGAGTGTGCATGTATGTGTGTGAATGGATATATAGGAGTGTGTGTATAGGTGTGTGTGCGAATGTGTGTATATGAGCATGTGAATGTGTGTATGTGTGTGTGAATGTGTATGTGTCTGTGTGTGTATAGGTGTGTGTGTGTGAATGTGTGTATAGGGGTGTGTGAATATGTGTATGCATGTCTGAGTGAGGGTGTGTGTATGAGAGAGAGGGTGTGTGTGTGTGTGTGTGTGAGTGTGTGAGTGAGAGTGTGAGTGAGAATGAGGCAGGCACAGAGGGCCTGGGATCAGGAAGTGGAGTTTGGAGGCCAACGATGTCAATGGGATCTGGGGAAGGAGGGGGTTGGGGGATGCTGTCCATGGAATAAGACTCGGGGTTCTAGCCCCAGGGGGGCCGAGCTTGGCTGTGGCCTGCATGTGCATGGATCTTTCTTCTGCGGTCTCCACTTGATGCCCAGGCTGGCCCTGCTGACCTGCCTGTGAGTTTTCAGAAGACAGACCCAGGCTCAGGAAGAACAGAGGCTGAGTCTGGCCCACCCAGGTAGAGAGAGACGGGTCTGAGAGAGCCACCTAAATTTCCAGGTTTCTCGTTGACCTTGCAGAGCCCACCCATTCATGCAGCCTGCAGCCCCTTCACTGTCAAAGTGAGGCAGAGGAGACAGGAAGACAAGAGAGGAGATGGGCAGGGGCCGGCTCACCCGTCTCTTCTCAGCAGGGCAGAGCGGTATTACCAGGATTTCCTCTCTCAAAGGGCTTTCCACCACATCCCTCATCACTGCCGGAGTTTGCACTTAATCTAGGCTGAGTCTTCTGTAGGTTTTAAATGAGGTTGCGTGAAATACCAACGTGTATCCGCCAGCAATGGTGTCATTTGCTTCTGAATATATCAATGTGCACACATGCATCTTCAGAAATAGCCTTTTCATTAACTGCAGTGTGTAGTTTAGTAATTTAGAATAAATTGGCTTCCAGTGTATTGGCATGTTTTGGCAGGAAATTTGAAGTAGCGGGGGATGTCTCTTCTGTGCCACATGGTATGATATTCATTACTCAGAACTCATTTTTAATGGGTTCTTCAGAGGGATCTGTCAGAAATCTGGCTATAAATAAACATGGGCTTCAGTGGAGAGTAAGAATGCCCTTTGCTATGTACCTGGTGGCTGCTAAGGAGTGAGGGAGAGAGTGTGGCAGCAGGGTGAGTGTGGCTTCCTTCCTTCTTTTTCACCACCTCCTCACCCTAGTGTGCATGGAGGACCCACATGCGCAAGACTTTGAAGTGAAAGGAAGAAGGATACAAAGATCAGTAAGACATGGGTCTTTTTCTGAGGGAGTTTGCATGTAATTCAAATCAATTCTGCAGCTATTCATAAACATGTCTTTTGTGTTAGACTCAGAAGAAACAAATGGTAAACCCAGCTTGGGTTCTCACAAGCTTCCTGTGCAACAGGAGAGGTAGATAGGAAGCTGGAATTAAAAGAGACCCAGCTGAGTCCCATTCATTCATTCATTCATTCATTCTTCAAATAAATGCCTATCACATTCCAGAGGCTGTGGCGGAGGCAAAGGTGCTTAAAAAAGATCTCTTCATTTAATCTCTGCACAAGTGGGGAGCAGGGGTGACAGGGGACGTTTCCTTCAAGTTCCCTCTGCCTTGTCCTATGGAAAATTCTGCTTTCAGGCTCTGGACTCCAGCCAACCTGGGATTCAAGCCCTTGGAAATTATCCTGCTCTTTTCTTTACCCCTACATATGGCCCCTCAAGGCTGGGTGGGGGCTCTTTTCACACCATCCTCGCTGACCTACTTGCAGGTCTCCACCTCCAGCTCACCTGTGAAAAAGCCTGACAGACCTCAACCACCAAGGTTTGCCCAGCTCCCTCCACGAGTCATACCGTCTGCATCTCCCCTGTGGTCCCCAGCACCTTGACAAATAGCTGTTCAGAGTTTCTTTGTATAAGTCCAGCCTCAGTGGGAGGGGGGCCTGTGTCTGTCTTGCATGCTGCTGTCTTCCACTGACAGCAAGGAGGCCACAACATAGTTGTGATATGAATGAATGTGTGAATACGGGAAGGCAAGCATGAAGGAATGAATGAAAGCGTGGCTGGTGTCATAGAACCCTTAGAGTTCCCATGTAAGTCTGCCATTTTTGCTTTGCAAAAAACGGAAAAAGGGGACAACATAGATTACTTATGAAGTTGGCTGACGCAGCAGAAATGCGAGCGGGCTTATGAAAAGCAGGCTCCCACCCCGCTTTTTGATGCCATCCACTGTAGAGACTTGAAGAGGGAACATTTACTTTCTTGCCTCTACCTTAAAGGCTGACCATGTGACAAAGTTCTGGCAAGCAGGAAGTAAGCATAATTCTGCCATGGAATGCCAGGAGAGCTTTTCCTTTTTCTGAAAAACGAGCAGACATATTGTTGGCATCGTCCTCTTTCCCTGAATATTGATGCAATGGGTGGGGTTATGGCAGCCACCCTGTGATGATGTTCAGCAGATGTCAGAAGCGTCAATGCACGGGAAGGTGAGGGCAGCGCAGGAAGGCTGAATTAACCCGGGTGTCTGATGGCATCTGTGAGAAAGTGTATTTAAAGTGACAGCCACCTCTTGACAACTTACTATGTGAAGACACATACTCTTGTTTGTTTTAGCCATTATTTCTTGGGACTTCCGTGAGTCACAGCTAAACATGTTTCAAACCAATACTGCTATCTGGGGGCGTCCCCTGGCATTTTATACTTTAATTCTGAACCATGTTACAGGTTAATTCAGTAACCGGGTGCTGGGCAGAGATGAAGGCCGTCAGTCCTGTGATCCTTGGTGCACCTCCTGTGGGCAGAGCGGCTTCCCTCCAGCCAGCCTGGGAAGGTTATGGTGCCACTGTAATTGCTGTGATTGATTACTTGTCCTCGCTTCACGCTTCTCCCTTTTATAACCCTTCTTAGAGAAGCTTACAGCTTTTATTAGGCTGCAGCCAAACACAGACGACCTTGATGAAGCTTCTCTAGCTGGATTCTGGACATTGTGCATGTCTGTGCATGGGAGAGAGCAAGTCGCTTCCCTTAACTGCCGGCGAGCTGCACCACAAGAAACTCACTTCAATGCCTCAAGCTTCTCAAACTCCCGGGGCTGTGCCAAGCCCCCTCCTTGCTGTGCATCGAGGATCCGCAGCCCTGTGTTCTGCGGGATGTCCTGGCTCCTGCTGAAGGAGCGCTGCATCCTCCACTCACTGCAGAGCTGCTCAAGACACCACCTGCACAGACTCTAGGCTCTGACTCACTTTTTGCAAAGTGCATGCTTTTGTTGAAAATGTCCTATAATCCCCAGGTATGAATGGTGATATCAGCTCCCACAGAAGTCCATAGAAGCTACAGTCCTGTTTATTAGTTTCTATTTTCAGCAAATAGTTAGTGAGCCTGTGCTGCAGGTGCCCTGCACAATGGGGAGGAAACTGTAGCTCTCACCCTCATGGGGCTGTGACTG
Organism: Sapajus apella; assembly: GCF_009761245.1. Lineage (NCBI taxonomy): Eukaryota > Metazoa > Chordata > Mammalia > Primates > Cebidae > Sapajus > Sapajus apella. The sequence goes on from NW_022437036.1 coordinate 3,353,505, forward strand.
GGGAGATGGACGCTAATCACAAATTCACATGCATACGTGTAGAACTGTTAACTAAAACAAATGCCACAGGAAGGGGATTATGAGGGCCCATGAAAAGGGCCTTTTGACTAGGTATACTAGTCAGAAAGGTCAAGGACAGAAAGGTCTCTGAGTAAGGGACATTGCAGCTGAGATCTTCGTCAGAGTTCCCAGCTTCAGTGCTTTTGGCATTGGGCTGGATCATTGTCTGTCGTGGGGAGAGGGGTGGAGGGAAGGGGCTATCCCGTGAACTGTAGGGTGCTGAGCAGTCACTTTAACAACCAAAATGTCTCCAAACTTGTAAAACATCTCTTTTTTATTGTACTTTAGGTTCTGGGGCACATGTGCAGATCTTGCAGGATTGTTGCATAGGTACACACATGCCATGGAGGTTTGTGTCTCCATCCCCCCGTCACCTACATCAGGCATTTCTCCCAGTGTTTTCCCCTGCCAACCTCCCCACCCCCCAGTGTGCATCCCCTAGCCCCCCACCCCCAACAGACCCCAGTGTGTGATGTTTCCCTCCCTGTGCCCATGTGTTCTCATTGTTCAACACCCACCTATGAGTGAGAACATGCAGTGTTTGATTTTCTGTTCTTGTGTCACTTTGCTGAGAATGATGGTTTCCAGATTCATCCATGTACCTACAAAGGACATGAACTCATCCTTTTCGATGGCTGCATAGCATTCCGTGGTGTATACGTGCCCCATTTTCTCTGTCTAGTCTATCATTAATGGGCATTTGGGTTGGTTCCAAGTCTTTGCAATTGTAAACAGTGCCGCAATAAACATGTGTGCATGTGTCTTCATAACAGAATGATTTATAATCCTTTGGGTATATACCCAGTAATGGGATTGCTGGGTCAAATGGAATTTCTATTTTTAGTTCCTTGAAGAATCGCCACACTGTCTTCCACAATGATTGAACTAATTTCATTCCCACCAACAGTGTAAAAGTGTTCCTATTTCTCCACATCCTCTCCAGCATCTGTTGTCTCCAGATTTTTTAATGATCGCCATTCTAACTGGCATAACCACATTTCTCACTGTGGTTTTGATTTGCATTTCTCTCTCTCTTTTTTTTCTGTTTGTAGAAAGTGATTTATTTAAAGATAGAGAGAAACAGGAGAAGGAGAGAGAAAGAAACAGCTAACTCACACTGAGTGAGAGAATCCAGGAGAGGAAAGCAGCTTCCACGCTGAGTGGAAGGGAATAGAGAGAGATGGAGTTTAGGAGGGGAAGACAGGCTTCCACGAGAGAGTGTGGAAGCGAACTCCAGAGGGGAAATCCAAGAGAGAGAAAGATGGCTTCCACAAAGGGAGTGGTCCTGGAAGGGACCCAAACATGGAGTCTCTGATTTGCATTTCTCTAATGACCAGTGATGATGAGCATTTTTTCATGTTTGTTGGCCTCATAAATGTCTTCTTTTGAAAGGTGTCTGTTCATATACTTTGCCCACCTTTGAATGTGTTTATTTGTTACCATCAGAAAGTTTTTCAAAGGTAAAACCTAGTTTTATTTTTATCCTAATTAACTTTAAAGCATCCCAAAGAAGTGATCACAGTCTTGGTGGTATGTTCTGAGAACATTTGAGGGATGGACCATATGTGGAGTCAGTGAATGATGAGTAATAGAAGAGTTAACGTGAAATATCCAAAACATCACTGCCAAGGCCAATGTCATGGAGTTTTTCCTCTACGTTTTCCTTTAGGACTTTCATGGTTTCAGGTGTTACATTTAGGTCTTTTTTTTTTTTTTTGAAAATTGTGAAATTGATATGACATAACTGAGTTGTCTGCTCTAACTTTATTTTGTTTTTCTCTTTTTTTATTGCATTTTAGGTTTTGGGTCTTTACTCCATCTTGAGTTGATTTTTGTGCATGTTGGAAGATAAGGGTCCTCTTTCCTTCCTTCCTTCCTTCCTTCCTTCCTCCTTCCTTCCTTCCTTTTTTTCTCTCTCTTTCTTCTTCTCTTTCTTCTTTCTTTCCTTCTTTCCATGTGGATATACAGTTTTCTCAAGGTCATTTATTGGGGAGACTATCCATTCCTCACTATGATTCTTTAGTGCCTTTGTGGAAAATTCGTTGACCATGTATGATTGGGCCTATTTCTGCACTATCTGTTCTGTACCATTTGTCTGTGTGTCTGCGTTTATGCTGGTACCTTAGTGTTTTGATTACCGTAGATTTGTGGCATAATTTGACATAAGAGGCGTCATGTCTCCAGCTTTTCTTTTCTATCTTTTTTCTCAAGATAGCTTTGACTATTTAGGGTCTTTTGTGGTTCCATATAAATTTTAGAGGTTTCTTTTTTATTTCTGTAAATGAAATTTTGACAAAGATTGCATTAAACCTGTAGATTGCTTTGGATGCTATGGACATTTTAACTATATGAATTCTTTCAATCCATTAACACTGGACATCTGTTTATTTGTGTCTTCTTCAATTTATTTCATCAATGTTTAATAGTTTTTAGTGTGCAAATATTTCACCTTCTTGGTTAAATTTATTTTAAGTAATTTATGCTTTCTGTTGTTAACATAAATGGAATTATTATATTGATTTGCTTTTCAGATAGGTCATTATTAATGTACAAATATGCAACCAATTTTTATAAGTTGATTTTGTGTCCTGCAACTTTACTGAATTCATTTATTTTTAACAGGTGTGTGTGTGTGTGTGTGTGTGTGTGTGTGTGTGTAGTCTTTAGGGTTTTCTACATATAGAATGAAGTCGTCTGCAAATAGAGATAATTTTACTTCTTCTTTTCTGATTTAGTTGCCTTTTATTTCTTCTTCTTGTTTGTCTGTTCTTGCTGGCACTTCCAGTACTAACAAAAACAAAAATACACAAGTGGGACTGTACCAAACTTAAAAGCGTCTTCACAACAAAGAAAACAATCAACAAAATCAAAGGCAGGTTACGGATTGGGAGGAAACGCTTGTGAGCCACGTATCTGATGAGTTACTATTCAAATTGTATAAGGAACTGCTACAACTTAATGCCAAAAAAAAAATCCCCAAAACCTCATTAAAAATAAACAGCAGACCTATATAGACATTTCTCCAAAGAAGACAAATGAGTGGCCTACAGGCTTAGGAAACGGTGCTCAACATCAGAGAAGCATCAGAAAACATCAGAGAAATGCAAATCAAAACTACAGTAAGCTATCACCTCACACCTGTTAGAATGCCTATTATCAAAAAGACAAGAAAGGATGCATGTTGATGACGGCATGGCGAAAAGGGAGCTCTGTCCACTCTTGGCGGGAATGTCAATTGGTGCAGACATTGTGGAAAACAGTATGGAGGTTCCTCAAAAAATTAAAGATAGAGCTAACTACCTTATGGTCCAGCAATCTCTCTGCAAGGTGCACATCCAAAGGAAATGAAATCAGCACCTTATGGAGATATCTGTGCTCCCATGCTCATGCCAACCTCACGGACATAGCCAAGATATGAAAACAACCTAAACAAATTACAAAGAAATTGTAGAGAGAGAGAGAAAGAGAGAGAGAAAGAGAGAGAGAGAGAGAGAGAGGGTGTGTGCGTGTTGGTGTGTGTAATGAAATATTATTTGGTCTGTCATTTGTAAAGATCCTGTCATTTGTGACAACAAGGATGAAACTGTAGGACATTATGCCAACTGACATAAGCCAGGCACAGAAAGAAAATCATTGCATGAACCTCAATTATAAGTGGAGTCTAAAAAAGTCAAATACATAGAAACAGAAAGTAAAATGACGGTTACCAGGGGTGGGATGAGGTGAAAATGAGAAGGTATAGGTCATGGGTACAAAGGTGCCATTGTATATGATGAATAAGTCTAGATACGTAATGTCCAACATGACGACTGCAGTTCATAATATCATGTTGTACTGGAAATTTGCTAAGAGATTAGATTTTAGATGTTCTTTCCTGTCTCCTACATGCAAGTAACTCTAGGAGATGATGGTTTTGTTCATTTGTTTGACCATGGTAATAATGTCAGTATAGTACATATGTATAGTGAGATATATATACACATGCATTTATATGTATGTATATCTCAAAACATCGTGTTCTTTACATAAATTTATACAAGAAAAAACTAGAAATTTCATATGAAACATTCTCAGCACTGAAAACTGAAATTAAAATGAAAACATTCTTTTAAAAAAGATTTTACTTGTGTTTCTATTTTCAAAGAACATTTGTATGAAGTGAACAAATCTTGTCCTTTTGTGCAACCTTTTCCCCACTCCCATGATCTTTAGGCCTTTGTGATGAGGAATCTGAGATGGGGATTGATTCACATTCTTACAGGTTGACCTGTCTTTGTATTTTTATTCCAAAGAGTTAAATAAAGGTCAAGTGGATCCCTTCTTTCTTAGACAAAACTTTGCTCCATTGATTACATGAAAGATTAATATAAAGAAAAGTATGGAGAATAAGGTCAAAAAGACCCACGGACCGAAAACCATGACTTAGCAAATATTAGGTTTTTTTTTTTTTTCATTTTGCTTCAGATATTTTTAAAGGAATAGAATGGCACAGAGAGAAAATAACTCTTTATGGAAAACATCTCAGATCTGCGCGCATTCTACTTTCTGTCTCTCAAATGTGGTGATATCCTTTGATTCGTGTTTTTGTATTTCAACTACACATTCACGTGAGCCATAATGATATGTAGTATTATCCTGTGTTTCTAAGAAGTTGTAATTTGATCATGTTTCATACAGCCTTCCAAAACATGTTACCTTCACTCACCGCAATACCATTATGTTTTTGAGATTTATGAATTTAGATGTATTTAGCTCTAATTTATTCGTTTATCTGCTGTATATTATTCCTTCACTGGTGAAACTATATATGTTTGTGTGTATATGCTAGTGAAGAAGAAAATAGTTCTACTTTTTCTTCGTCCCTGAAATGTTGCACTGACACAGTAACGTGCGGCGCTTACACATTATTCATGGTTTCAAAGGAAAGGACGTGCACTCTTTTCACAGCAGCAATCGTACACCTCAGTGTGCATTCCTCTTCAATGAAGTTCATTTCCAGGGTTGCCGTGGAAGCCACGATGCTTCCTCATATCACAGGCCCAGCAGGTAAAGCAGGGAACTGGTCGAAGCCAGGAGCTCCTATAGTTTACACTCTGGGTTTTCCATTTTCTAGAAGCTGTTTTGTTGACTACTTAAAAAATTACCCAAAACACAATAAAATCCACCAAAAAAAAAAATGGGCACTGTTTCTAGAAGCGGAAGAAAGTAAAAATCTCTCCAGGCGGACTCAAGGCTCACCCACCTTTTCCAAATGCCCAGATCTGTTGAAGCTTCCTATGTGGTGGGCTCCCTCCCCCACTCTCTGGGCCACTCCCAGGGTGGCATTTCAGTATACCAACAAGAAGGTAAGAGTGGCTGGAAAGAATCTTGGTGATCAGAGTCCTGCAGTCTCTAGCCACAACTCATTTCTTTAATTACACTGAAAATCTTTTGCTTGGCGTGTTAAAATTTCTGAATGGCGGGGTGTGCAGACAGCCTGTGGATTTAATGGATTATGTAGCATGCATTTTCTTTCACCAGAATTAGTGTTTATTGACCAGTTTCCTAAACAAAAAATAATATTTTTAGAATCTTGGGGAAAAAATAACTGGGAAAACTACCTTTATCATTGAGAATGACTTCTCACTTTTGCCAAGATGCTGAAAATTGTTACAAAGATGATGCACTAGCTTTTAGTCAATTATTTTTTAAGTTACCTTATCCAAAATATGAATGTTCCAGTGTGCGGGCCGCAGGCATTTGATGGCTCTGAACTGAAGCCAAGGAGCGAGAACAATGGACAGCCACAGCCACAGCCTCTGCAGGCCTCAGGGATGGAGCTGCCAGGTCCCTGTGAGGATGTGGGAGAAAGAGGCCCCCAGAGGGTGGTGCTGTGAAGTCCAAGCCATGTGGTCACTATGTGCAATTCCGTGGGATGGCAGAGAGCCAAACCCACGATGCAGAACCCTGACGTGAAAAGAGGTACAGGATTCAATCCTTGGTCCAATCCACACACAGTGAAAAATCTTTCTATAACAAAAAGTAATTTATAAGCTCTACATTTTTTTTTTTTGAGGTGGAGTATTGCTCTGTCACCTAGCTCGTAGTACAGTGGCGCGATCTCAGCTCACTGCCACGTCTGCCTCCTGGGTTCAAGGGATTCTCCTGCCTCAGCCTCCCGAGTAGCTGGGGTTACAGGCGCACGTCCCCACACCCAGCCCTTTTTTTGTATTTTTTTTTTTTTGAGACGGAGTTTCACTCATGTTACCCAGGCTGGAGTGCAATGGCGCGATCTCGGCTCACCGCAACCTCCGCCTCCTGGGTTCAGGCAATTCTCCTGCCTCAGCCTCCCAAGTAGCTGGGGTTACAGGCGCACGTCCCCACGCCCAGCTGGTTTTTTGTATTTTAGTAGAGATGGGGTTTCACCATGTTGGCCAGGATGGTCTCGATCTCTTGCCCTCATGATCTGCCCGCCTTGGCCTCCCAAAGTGCTGAGATTACAGGCGTGAGCCACTGCACACGGCCTACCTCTACATTTTTTAACCAAAATTGTTAGACTCTGGGCCAACTGACAAGAGGTTAGGATCTTTACCCTGTTGTCAGGGGTCTTGCTGCCTCCTGGGGCCCGTGAGGCTTCAACACGTGACATATAAGAGAAGAAACTGGAAAAGTTCAGTGCTCTTACCGTCCCTCACGGGGAGCTCTCACCTGGAAAGGCAGCTCTCTCTCCTGATTTATATGTTGTTAACATTTCTGAATATTTTCTCATGAAATTATATGCCTTTTGGCACTCATATTTCTGAAATATTAGTAAAAAAAGGAAGTTTTAAGAGAGGAGACTGTTGAGCCAGTTCTTAGTTCTCATCAACATTGCAAACTCCACTAAGAAACAGTGAGTGTGTCCAGTTCTGTTTTTCACAAAGAGGCCCTTCCCATCCTGTCGTTCCTAAATGCGGACCCAGCAAGGCCATCCTTACAGAAACCTGGCAGGTCTCTCTTAGGGTGCCTCAGCCTTTGAGCCCATCTTTCTGCCTGGCTGTTAAGAGATACATGGACTCTCAATCCTAGAAACCAGGAGGGCGCTGTCCAAAGGCCATGCCCCAGCATCAGGTGTGAGAGGTTCTCCTGGTCCTCTTGGGAGGAGATGGACCCAGGAGGACAGTGAAATCTGTCCTGCAGGTTGCCAGGTTTGCTCAGACCTTCAGTAGCTCATGATTTTCCTATGCATGATTCTTCCCAACTGCACCAGGATGTGGCACTTCAGAAACAAATTTCTAGGTCCAAAGCCAGTGGTGAGTGGGAGACAGGGACCACTGAGGCAGAATATACTATTTGCTCAACTCAGCACTCATGTGCAACACGATGGCACAAGTCGTGGGGCCACGGTCGCAGTCAGCCGAGATGTGAGCCATGCCACATGGATGGTTGCCCTGCTCTGAGGTCTGCACAGCATCTCAGCCTGCTACGCTTGGACTGTAAGCAACAAGAATCTTGCTTCATTAATCAAAAGCCTTCATCCAGCTGAGCTTCATTTATCTCATGTAAGGAGTCTGCAGGGAGGCAGGGGGTGTGATCCCAGGACTCTGCAGCGTCCAGCTGGACCACCAGTGGTTCTGGTGGCCTTCAAGGGAACACACTGTCACCATGGTATAGTGTCTGCCCCTCAGACCTGAGGAGAGGAAGGAAGGAAGGATGGTGCTGGTCCCTTTATCGGGAAAGAAGTGACCTGTCCCAGGGCAGAATTCCCTTGACACCTCCTGCCCGAACAAGGCCATGTAAGGCTGTGGCTGCCTGAGGGCCTTGGAAAGCCAGAATCGACTTTTCCTGTGTGAAGGCAGAGCCAGGCCTGCTGGGTGGTTAGGAAGCTGTTTGAGAAGGAGAAACAGTAAGACAAATGCATATTCACCCTTTTTATTGGTTCCTACAAGCGGCCTCCCCTGAGCTCCGTGGATCCCCTTCCACTGAGCAGAGTGTCCTCACAGCATTCAGTCTGCATCTGGCACAAAACAGCGTGGCCGCTGGAGCTTCACGTGGGAGGGAACAGGAGAGAAAGGGGAGCCGGCAAGGGGCCGGGGAACACACACCGGACACGCTCGTGCTTCCTGCCTGTGTTGGGAGGCCAAGCCTGGAATCTCTCCTCGCTGTCCACACTGAGCATAGCGGGGTGTGGCCACAATGCGCTGTGGTCACACCTAATGAACTGCTGTGCTTCGAACACAATGTCCAAATTTACAGGGCCTCGGAGAGGCACCCAAAATGTGTGTTGTGTCTTCATTTCGTCTTAGCATTCCATCAACCTTTTCTTCTGATAATGCCCGAGTCAGTACAATCCCATTAGCACAAAGATCTTGTATTAAGCTTGACAGTTTACAAATTGCTTGGGTTTTCATTTCCAATATCACCAGGTTGCTAGGGTCCTGAGCCACACCGCTCCAGGCTAGAGAGACTTTGAATAAGGTAGGTGTGATGGTTTTGAATTGCTCCTTCTTCCTCATTAAAGGAGACAATAGCCTTGTTGGAAGTGCTCAGGAAGTCTCAGAAAACCTCGAAACTGGAGCCTGATGGTGGCTGCCTTTCTAGGTGGAGGCTCAGTCCTGCCCCTGTGTGTTACAATGGAGGATCAGAGACCTGGTTTTATGCAAATGCAGCTCTCACCTTTGGTGAAAACGACTGACAGCATTGGAAGCCCAGCGATTTGAAAAATGAGACCCTAACATGCTGCTCCAAAAAGTCCCTACACTCCTGCAGCCTAAGCCATTGTCATTTGCAGGTGGGGAAGTCCAGGTTAGGAAACCTGCTCCTCAGCTGCAGGCTGGCCTCCAACGCTAGAGGGCTGTGAGACCGCCAAAAACACACTTAACCTCTCTGAGCCCGAGTTACTCCAAGCCTGAAATGAAGGGATTAGGGGGTGGCTGAAGACTTTTGCAGCAATAAACATCCATGATTCAGGGTCGGTTCTCAGCTGGTCTCAGAGGGAGAAGACGAACCGGAGAAGGCCTTCCCTGTACACAGACGAGGTGTGAAATAGCAAATCAATCACAGAGAAAGGGCTGCGATTATCTCAGAAGGGAAGTTCCAGTCTGGTGTCTGTGTGACTTCCATGCCTTTTTAGCAGTGGATAATTCCCCCTTTTAACCATGGGGCCCAGGGGCTTCAGGCTCAGAGGTTTCTTCAGGTCGCCTCACGGTGCTGGGATTTCGTGTCAGCAGCTCTTGTCCATTGGATTTAGTTTTCTTTACTTCTCCTTGGGGCAAAGGGACACTAACTGCTTTGCCACTTAGGGTGATGGTATATAAGCTCCTTTTGATGTCACTTATTTTAGAATATGAATGTGACTTGCTTAAAGAAAACACAAATTAAATAAGTGGCTGAATTTGGTGAGTTGTCTTTATTTTCTTTCTTCTCTGTTTAAAAAAAAATGTGAACAGAAATGCAAAATGTATGGAGAGGTCCTCCCTTTTTATGATGGAAATAATTCATTTGGAAATTCAGCCACTTCCTCTACCCAGAGCCTGGAGTGACGAAGAAGTCAACAGGGAAACGATTCTGAATGAGGGAGAGGGGGCTGACACGCAGAGCGAGAAACAAATAATATCATGTGTAAGGAATTTAGCAACTGAAGAATGAGGCTCAAAACCAGAGAGGATAAAAGACCATAGAAAGGAAAGGCTACAAAGAGTAGAATGACGAAAAAATTTAACAATTAAAGTAAACGAACAGGCAGGGAAAAGCGCCTGAGGAAGGAGGATCTGGAGAAATATCTAGAGTGGATACTGGGGGTGCTCATGCTTCTAAAGATGCACCCAAGCTGCCTTCCTGTCTTTGAATTTAGCAGCACACCCCGCACCCCACACCCCACAGTTGTCACCAGAGAGCGTGGGGGCGGCCTTTACACTACGGGAGGATGCACTGGATTCACGCTAGGAAGGGTGGTTTGACTGTGGTAAGGCCTCCTTCTTCCCTTCTGTTAAATATTATTTTAAAAATATGTTGTTCCACTTACACTAAGCAGCCATCTGCTCACCGAAGAACCCCCAGTTTTGAGGCAGTCACACAGGCAGCCCAGGGCATGAGGCACAATGCCGTGGGGGGCCCCAGGAGCCTCCTCCATCTAAGGATGCCGTCACCAGCCCTGCTGACTCCAAAGGCCAACGCTCTGGACAGGTTGTCTGTTCTCCCTCCGGTCGACTCCTGTGGTTTGGGAACAGAAGAAGGAATGTGTGGGAGAGCCTGCAAATGGGAAAGGACTGTAATTCGTCTGCTACTGCAGTAATTTTCCCTTTGGGGAAATCTCCTTTGGCACTGATGCTGGATAAAACAATCAGGCAGAAGACTTGAAAAAAGTACATGCCCAAGAAATAAATCATGATCTTGCTGCTTTGACACTTTAGTCCCTGTAGTCCTCCCAGGACCTTTGTGGTGGAGTTTCTGTCCCTCTCACAGCCATCCTGTCTGCAAGGAATTCCTTCCTGTTCCAAACCCAGAGCTGTCCCTTGCAATCATGGGAGGATGGCATCAGCCCTCCCATTAGCAATTGCTGATTGGACCAGGGTGGATGACAGACTCTCATTCATCCAATCAGGTTGGAGTTACCCTCTGCAAGGGGCTTAACCTGGAAGTAATTTTACCTCTTGGGCCAGAGGATGCCATGTTGGCTCAGCCACTCCAGTTACCAGAAGGAGAACAAAGAGAAAGGAGGAGACGGAGACAGGAGATGAACACTGAGGCAGAGAAACAGAAACACCCACGGGGACATCCAGAGAAATGGAGGTGGTTGGCACCCCCTGACACACTCAAACCACGAAGAGACAGAGATAAGCTCAGACTCACAGCAAGGGATGGAGACATGGGGAGACAGAGACAGAGACACTGAGCAGGACTCCAGAAAAATTGACCAGAAACCTGGAACCTTCTCATCAGCAGAATGTCTCTCTTGCTCCCATCCTGCCCTTGTCCAGGGCACACCGTGTCCTTGGCTTCAGTAAGATTCTCCTTCATTCAATAAATACAAACTTCTATTTCTTCAACTACTTTGAGTCAGTTTTTTTTTTTTTTTTTTTTTTTTTTTACTTCTGTCCAAAAAAATCTGGCTCTGTCAGTAGGGCCATCCGTGGGGGTGGCAGAGGTGCCTCTGAATTAGCTTGCCTTGCCATTCCCTTGCAGAGAGGGCTGGACGTGTATCTTGAATCCGTTCCCAGAGCAGGTTAGAATGTCAGGTTCATAGGATGCCTTGCACGGCCTTGCTCCAGGCCCCACACTCCCAAAGCTTTGGCCTGATAGAGGTGAGTCTCACCGCGGCAGCATTTCCATCTTTGCAGTCCCCGCCAGTGAGAGTTTGGCCACCTAGTTCTTACCATAGGACAAAGCTGAGAAGTGTCCAGAAAAGATGCCCAGTTTTCCTCTAGAGAGATCCAAACCCGATCAAGTAGTAAGTCAACATAAAAATGTCCCCTTAAATTAAATAAATGAATGTGTTGTGAAGTTGAAGTCAAATACAGAATGTTGACACTCTGCATTAATCAACAAGACTCACAGCACAGTGTCTCCTGGCTTGGCTTGTGGGTCTTCCCCTGTCACAGCAATTTCTTAGAAGTTAATGCCATCTACTGGCTCCTCCCTCCCAGACCAGCGTGCTTCCAGATACACCCTACAAGTCCTCCATCTCAGTCAAAGACACAGCATCCACCAGTTGCGTAAGCCAAAGGCCTCTCTGTCACCCACTGCACATATCCCACCTACTGGCAGGCCCTGGCAGTTCCATCTTCAGCATTTTCATACAATCGTCCACCTCTGCCCATCTCCTTATCTGTGGCCCAGATTACAATTCGTTCCTCTCCAGTTCAAGCTACACAATGTTTCTCAATAGATCACTTAGAAACATAAACCCCCTGCTTAATTAAAATACTACACTGGCTCCATGTAGCATTGGGACCAAAACCCAAACTCCTCAGTGTAGCCCATCCATATGCAAGATTGGGCCATGTCCCCTCTGTCCTGCCTGCTGCTTTCTAGCCAATACAGTTCTTCCTTCCATTCTCGACACACTAAATGTAACCTGGATCAGGCCGATGGACTCATCTGCTGCCATTAGTTGGAACTATCTGCCCTCTACACTTTACCTGGGTTTGTCCTGCTCACTCAGGTACTACTCAAACGCCACCTTCCCTAAGAAGTACTCCATGGTTACTGCAGTTAAAGAAGCTCTCCATTGCCTCTGCCATTCTCTGTAACACCCTGTGTTACTGCCTTTAATACACTTAATTGGCTTGAAATGATCTCATTTAGATATGGATTCACGTTGTCTGTGCCCCTCACCGAAACGGATGGTCCAGCAGTGCTGTGACTGTCACAGACAATCCGCTCAACACGTATTTGTTGGATAAACAACTCCCAACCCCCTTAAGTTTTATATCATGAGATAACGACCACCCCCAGCCAGGTTTTCATCTCTTACCATGGGGATGAGTTAGTCTTGTTTCTCCGATTTCTTCCAGACGCCAGGGTTTCTTGCTTGTATCAAATGCTTTTGAATATTTTAGTCTCTGAACTGTATTTACATGAAAAATCTTCAACACAACTTTTATTCCCCTACCACATGTGTGACTGGGGGTGTGACTAGCTCTTGATTTCTGAGACCCACCCCCCCCCCGCCACTGCAGGGATGGCTGGATGTGACCCAGGCAGAATCCCACGTTACAGTGATTGGTTCTGCAGGGTGCTGCAGTGACACAGGCCTCAGCCAGTCCAATCCTAGTGAATGGCAAGAGTTTAGGGGCAATACCAGAAGAGGCTTCCTCTTGCCTGCTGGGCTAAAACTGACTGTCAGTGGAAGCAGACTGGAGCTCCCTCGTGGAATTATGTGGGAAGGCCCTGACACGGCCAAGGGCAACCCTGTCAAAAAAACTGCTGCAGATGGGGGTGAAGTGGGATTGTAACCCCATGAAGTTAAAGTTGCCCCTGAAGCCAGCTCTTCCACAGACATTTCAGATATTGACCCAAACAATTGCTTTTTATTGCAGCTCATCAATAAATGTTCGAAAGAATTTGCAACCTAGAAGACCCAAAGCACCTTCTGACCCTGAGGTTCTGGGTTCTGTGTGTATAGATATTAGAGCCCGAAGCAATGCAACACAAGGTGAGGTGAAGTCACCAACTGTCAGCGTGGGTTATTCATAATGTTCCACCAATGTGAAACGTGCACAGTAGAAACAGAAAGAGAAGAAAATGAACAAGCATGCCTGTGAGAATGCAGAGGCCGATTCTTACATTTCACCAGCTGAATATTTAAATTTCCCCAAACGAAAGTAAACATGGAATGAGACATAGGAGAGAGTGTGGCTTCCTTCCATCAAGAGTTCTTAAGTCCCCCAGAGTCCCAGTTATTCATTCATTCATTCATTCATTCAGCAAACACATGTTGTTGGCTGGCATATGCTTCGGCACCACAAAAGCAGTCAATAAAAGGCACGAGGTCATTGCCCTTGCAGAGTTTTGATTCTAGTGGCTGAAGAAACACAAGAAGAGGCTATAACATATCTCCATGAGTTAACTTCAGGCAATGAAAAATGCTATGGATAAGGGAAAATAACAGGATAATAGACTTTCTCAATCTCCTGGTTTGTTTTTAATAGAAGGTCAGAAAGACTGCCCTGAGAAAGGACGTGAGCAGACTTTGAGCTGAAACGTGTGAGACCAGTTATCACCTGGCATAGAAGGAATTGGACAAGGAGTGTCCCATGAGTTCCAACAAAGGATGAGGGAATGGGGTATGTGAGGGACAGAGAAAGGCCAGAGCTCCCACTTCCAACGGCATGGTGAACCAGATACAGTGAATGAGCATCTGTCCTAACAGCACTGAATTAAATTTTTAAATTATATATTCTTTGGGCTGGAAAGAAAGCAAAAACAATAAAAAGCAACAGAAAAACAACTGGTTAAGTCCAAACTTCAGTGGAAGTGGAAATCAAGTGGGTGGAACAGAGCATCACTGAAGCCATTTCTCTTGCGGGCATTGGCAAATCTGGTGATGGTGACCAGGAGTTCAGTTTGTTTGGCTTCAGAGGGCAAATGGTCAAGTGGGTAGGAATCAAGGAGCAGAGTGCTTTCCCCCAAAGAAGCCAGTGAAACACTCCTGCATGTGGCTGAGGCCAAAGGGCTGCACGCTCAACGTCAGGATACACTTTGACTAAGTGTAAGCCTGTTCTACCCTCTTCCAACTGACTTCTCCCACTATTGCTACTCTCCCCTGGGGGAGGATGATTTACTTAGGGAAGAGTGCAGAAAAAAAATATCTCTCCTCATAACATATTATCATAAGCCAGACTTCAAGCAGATTTGTCGCCCAATTTCACACTCTCGATCACCCAAAGAAAGCTCAAGCTGATTATTTAATGTCAAGTAGTGCAGGGTGGTGCTGACTGTGGTGCCACAGGAGCATGCCCAGGTCCTTTTTGGATGAATCATCATTAATTGAAAACTCAGATAATAATGAAAGATGCAGTTCCAAAAATATTAAAACTTGCAATCAAATGTCACAAGTGGCAATCAAGAAAATGAACATGAATGGAAGATGGAAGGAATAATAGCAGATTCATGTTGATCTGGTTTGGCTCTGTGTCCCCACTCAAATCTCATGCTGAATTGCAATTTCTTTTGTTAGGGGAGGGACCTGGTGGGCGTTGACCGGATCTTGGGGGCAGATTTTCCCCTTGCTGTTCTAGTGATAGTGCGTTCTCACGAGATCTCATGGTTTAAAAGTGTGTGGCACTGCCTCCTTCACTCTTTCTCTCTCCTGTCACCATGTGAGGAGGGTGCTTGCTTCCTCTTCACCTACTCTTCATTATTGTAAGTTTCCTGAGACCTCCCTAACCATGCTTCCTGTACAGCTTGCAGTACTGTGAGTCAATTAAAGCTCTTTTCTTTATAAACTGCCCAGTCTCAGGCAGTTCTTTATAGCAGTGTAAGAACTGACTACAAGACATGCCCACGGGAATTCTGATATCAGAATTATCAGATTCAGAATACAAAATAAACCCGTTCAATATGTTTAAAGAAATATGAGTTTGAAAACATGGGTACAGTGTAAAGCAAGTGAGCATTTAAAAATGGCCAAGCAAAAAATAAATAAGTAGAACTTCTAGGAACACACACACACACACACACACACACACACACACACACACACAGAGTGCATGTTTTTAAAAATAATTGGATGAAATAGATTAGATAAAAGAGGAGGGGAAATTACCAAAGTGGAAGAGAATTCTGAGTATGTGTTAAACAGAATACAGCGCAAAAATACTAAGGGATGGTGAATATGAAAGGGAGGGGAAGAATTAAAGGAACGAATGAGAATGTCCATCTATACTAAAGATGGGGAGGAAAGAGAAAAGGAGGGAGGCAGTAGTTTGAAAGGTATGATCCAAATTCTCCAGAACAAATAAAATCAACCCTAAGCAGATTGAGGGGGGCAAAAATATGTTTTCAGAAGGAATGAAAAGTAAATATATTTTCACATGTACAAAGTGAGAGAGATTATAATTCAGGCTGAAGTAAAGTGATCCTGGATGGATGACCTGAAATGGAAGAAAAATAACAAAGAGAAGCTCTCAAATACAGGTGCAAATATAAACACGCTTCGGTGATATGAGACATTAAAACATGAGTGTTGAAGGGTTTTTCAGCCCTACCCTTTTCCTTCTCTCTTTCTAAGACTTTGATAATGTGGTACTAGATTTGTTGCTGTTATAGTCCTACAAGTTTAGGAGGTTCTGTTCATTTTTTTCCCAGTCTGTTGTATTTCTGTTCTTTCTTTTGGATAATTTCTGTCTTCCAGTTTACTTATTACAGTCATGTGTTGCTTAACAATGGAGATTCATTCTCAGAAATGCATCCTTAGGCAATTGTGTCATTATGTGAATATGCTAGAATGCACGTAGACAAACCAAGATGGCGCAGCCTACTACACACCTGGCTGCACGGTAGAGCCCCTTGCTCTTAGGCTGCAAGGAGCAGCTTGAGACTGTATTGAATACTGTAGGCATTTGTAGCACAATGGTGATTATTTGTCTCTCTAAACATATCTTAACATAGAAAAGGTACAGTAAATACAAAATGTTTTAAAAATGAGACATCTGTATAGGTCATTTACTGTGAATGGAGCTTGCAGGACTGGAAGTTTCTCTGCGTGAGCCAGTGAGTAACTGCTGAGACAATGTGAAGCCATCAGATATTACTGTACATTACTGCAGACTTTACAATAAGAGAATGCATTTAGGCTATACTACATTTATTTTTAAATATTTTTATTTTCTCAAGAATAAATTAACCTTAGCTTATTGTAAGTTTTTAACCTTATAAACTTTCTATTTTTTAAAACTTTTTGACTCTTTTATAATAATACTTATCTTAGACCCCAAACACATAGTAGAGATTTATAAAAATATTTTCCTTATTTCCTTACTCTATAAGCTTTTTTCTATTTGTTTTTATTTTTGTTTTTTTACTTTTTAAACTTTGTTAGAAACTAAGACAGAGGCACACATATTAGCCTAGGTCTCCAAAAGATCAGGATCACCAATATCACTGTCTTCCTTCACATCTTGTCCCACTGGAAGGTTTTCAGAGGCCATAATACCCATGGAGCTGTCATCTCCTATGATCGCAATGTCTTCTTCTTCTTCTGGACACCCCCTGAAGGACCTGCCTTAGATTGTTTTATAGTTAACATTTTTTTTAGTAAGTTCAAGGAGTGTACTCTAAAATAATGATAAAAGCAGAGTATAGAAAATACATAAACCGGTAACATAGTTGTTAATTACCATTATAAGGTATGATGTACTGTACGTAATTATATGTGCTAGACTTTTATACAAATGGCAGCACAGTAGGCTTGTGTACACTGGCATCACCACAGACACATGAGTAATGTGTTGTGCTATGATATTCTAATGGCTACAGTGTCACTAGGCAATAGGAATCCTTCAGCTTCATTATACTCATATAGGACCACAGTCTTATATGTGGTCTGCCAGTGATCGAAATGTTATGCACTGCATGACTACATTTCCTTTGTCCTCTCAATTCTGCTGTCAAATTCAGCCACTGAATTTTTAACTTTGTTAATTGCACTTTTCAGTTCTAAAATTCCCATTTGGTTCTCCTTTAAATCTTCCGTTTTTCTTTTTGCTGATACTCTATTTTTTCCACTTGTTTTAAATTTATTTATAATTGCTCATTGAAGCACTTTTATCGTGAATGATTTAACATTTTGTCAGATAAGTCTAACATCTCTTGTATCTTGATGTTGACATTGATTCATTGTCTTTTATCATTTAACTTTAAATCTTATTTTTCTTGCTATAATGAATGATTTTCTGTTGAAATCTGGGCATTACAGGTATTATGTTATGACACCTTGGATCTTATTTCAACTTTTTGTTTTATGTCTTTCTCTGGCACAGATCTTTTAAGGTAGAGAGAAAGAGTATTGTCTTGTCACTACCAAAAGGTGGTACAAGACCAGGTTCTCTACTTGGTCTTTGATGACACTGAGAAGGTAGGGGTCCTATTTCCTGCTATGTAGTGTGAAAGTTCTGGCTCCCTATTTATTCTCCTCTGGTACTTTCCTAGTGTAAGTTGTAGAAGTGTCTCATTACTGCTCCCCAAAAGGCTGCCCCTGAGACCATGAGAAAAGAGAGAACCTTTCCACTCTGCTAAGTGGAAAGTCAGAAAACATGACAGCCAAAGACAGGGGATAATATCTTCAAAGTGTTGAAAGTAAAAAACTCAACCAAAAAGGCATATGCAGCTTAACAGCCCTCCCCCTGCCGAGAAAGGTAATAAGACACTCCCAGATAAACTAAACTGAAAAAAAGAATTAGTAGTAAACCTTTCAAGCAAGAAATTCTAAGCAGAGCCCTTTAGCAGAAATGAAAGGTCACTAGATAGTAATTCAAATCTATACAAAGAAATAAAAAGAAATGTAAATGAAGTTACATAGATGTTATGAAAGTCGGGATAAATACACATTTTCTTCTAAATCTTTTCTTTCCATCTGTTTTAAAAGGCAACTGCATAAAGCAATTATTATAAAACTGTACTTATGGCTTTATAACGTATTAAGATTTAATTTATATGACAATAATAGTACAAAAAAGAGGCGGGAACAAAGCAACTTGGAGCAAAGATTATTGAAGTTGAATTCATACCAATGTGAGCCAGATTGTTGTATGCTAATATGCTAATTGTAATCACTGGGTCAACCACTAAGAAGATAGCACAAAAACAGTAAACAATGAAAACAGCAAAAGGATTACAAAGGTAGACTAGAAAGCATCTGTCTAACACAAAATGCAGGAGCTTCAAAATGGAGGAACAAAAGAGACACAGATACTTGCTTTCTACATATCTGTGTTTCTTCTGTTCTTCACACTGTGGGTTCAAGGCCACACACTGTAGGTTCAAAAACTAAACAGCGTGAATATAAAAGAATGAAAAGAACATACTGCTTGGTAATAAAAAAACTGAAGTAGGCATATGAATATCAGATGGAAAAGACTTTAAGAAAACACAAATACTGAGGACCAAAAAAAGGATACCTTAAATGGTAAAAGTGTCATTCCACAAAGAAAATACAACAATTATAAAGAGATATGTACCTAGCAACAGAGCCTCAAAATAAATATAGCAAAAACTTACATAAGTGAAAGAAAAAAATAGACGACTCAACAATAATATTAATATCCCACTTTCAGTGAGTAGTCCAGCAAAGTTAAAGATTGACAAAGAAATAGAAGACGTTAGCACACTTTGATACCAGCTATAGCTAAGGATATCTATAGTGCTCTACCCAACAGCAATGACTATAACTATTTAGGAAATACAAGGAACTGACCTAGAATAATCAAAGCAAACTTGGAAAAAAAGAGCAAAGTTGGGGTACTCATATTTCTCAATTTAAAAACTTACTATGAAACTACAGTAATTAATGACATAATGATAGACAAACAGATCAGTGGAATAGAATGGAGAGTCCAAAATTAAATCTTCACATTCATGGTCAATTGATTTTTGATGAGCATGCCAAAAAATAAAGCCAATGAAGGAAAATGGTCTTTTCAACCAATGTTTCTGAGAAAAGTCAATGTGCATATGCAAAAGAAAGCAGTTGTTCCCTGCCTCACATTATGCAAAAATTTAACTTGAAATGAATCATACAACTAAATTAAGAGCTAAAACTATAAATCTTCTAGAAGAAAATATAGGACTTCATCTTCATGATATGGGGTTAGGCAAAGGTTTCTTTGACATAAAAGCACTGATGACAAAAAACCAAGCTTGAACTTGATCAAAATGAAAGTTTGCCTCAAGGACATCATCAAGGAAGTGAAAAGGCAGTCCACAGAATGGGGGAAAACACTTGCATTTTATGTATTTAATAACAAACTTGTATCTAGTATATAAATGAACTCTTAAACCTCAATAATAAGAAGACAAAAAATGCATTTTAAAAAGGGACAAGGGATTTGAATACTGATTTTTCCTAGTCATTTGAGAAATGCAAGTCAGAACCATAATAAGACCTATTTCACACCCACTGAGATGGCTATAATCAACAGAAAACAGATAATAACAAGCGTTGACAGGAATGCAAAAAAAATTCCAAACTCTCATATATTGCTGGTGGAAATGTGAAATATTAGAACCCAGACCACTTTGGAAAACAGTTTGGCAGTTTTCCAAGATGATAACCATATAGCTACCATATGACCCAGCAATTCCAGTCATATATATATATATATATGTACACACACACACACACACACACACACACACACACACACACACCCAGGAGAAATAAAAACATATATTCACACCAAAATTTATATATGAATGTTCATGGCAGCATTATTCATAATAGCCCCAAAGGGGACACAACTCCGATGCCTAACAACTGTCAAATGGATATTCAATCACAAAGGGGAATGATGCACTCACATGTGTGACAAAACAGATGACTATCGAAAACAATATGCTAAGTACAATCAGCCAGATACAAAAGATCATGTTTTCTGCACTTTCATTCATGTGAAATATCCAGAATAGGCAAATGCACAGAGACAGATTAGTGGTAGTTTAGTAGTAGATTAGTGGTCATTTAGTAGTAGATTAGTGGTAGATTGACAGAGACTGAGAGGGTGGAATGGGGAATGATTACTCATTATGGGGTTACTTTTAGAGGTGATAAAAATATTCTAACATTAAATTATGTGAATATGAATATACTAAAAAGCTACTAAACTTTAGGCGGGTAGATTTTATGGCATGCAAAACATATCTTAATAAAAATTTTTAGAAATTATTATAGTATTGACATAAGGTTAGACATATATATCAACAGGCAGAAATAGAGTTTTTAAATAGAATAGTGTGGTCAATTGACTTTCAGCAAAACTACCAGTAATTCAATAGAGAAAGAGTAGTGAAGGATTTCAACAAATGATGCTTGAACAATCGGACATCATTATTGAGCTTATATAAAAATTACCTTGAAATGGAACATAGAGCTAAGTGTAAAACCTAAAAGCATAAAAATTCTCAAGTAAAATACGCAGGAAACTGTTTTTGAAATTTGGCGAGGCAGATTTCTCAGGAATCAGCCCAAACCATAAATAAAAACATTAATAAATCAGACTTTGCCAAAATTAAAAACTTCTGCTCTTCCCAAAACACTGTTAAAAAAATGAAAACTGAAAATTTTCTACCACTGAAGGGTTGAAAATATTTGCAACACATATCCGATGAAAGACATGTATCCAGAATATATAAATAACTGCCGCAGCTTTAAAAATAAAGCAAATGAAAAAATGTACAAAATGTTTGAACAGATGCTGTACCAAATAAAAAAATATGAATGCTTGACATCATCAGTCATTAGAAAAGTATAAATTAACACCACAATAAGATACCACTGTACACCAATTGCAATGGCAAAAAATAAAAGAAAACAAAATGACAGTACTGAGAGACATCCAGGAGCACTGCTTGTGGGAAATAGAATGGTAGAGACATTTTGGAGAACATTTCAGTAGTATTTTTTTTTAACTTAAACATAAGCCTACTACAAAACCCAAGAATCTCATTTCTAGGGATTATTTAAAAAGAAAAGAAAGGAAAAACTTATGTCCACACAAATACTGTTTATGATTATTTTATAGCAGCATTGTTTATAATCTCCCCAAACTGAAAACAACCCACATTCCCATTACTGATAAAGGGATAAACTAATTGTCATATATCCACCCATACAATGGATACCACTCAGAAATCCAAAGAAATGAATATCATTTAAAAATTTGTTTATAAATAAATAAATCCTTGCCCAGGCTGGAGTGCCGTGACACGATCTCTGTTCACTGCAACCTCCACCTCCCAGGTTCAAGGGATTCTCCTCTCAGCCTTCCCAGTAGCTGGGACTACAGGTCATGCCACCATGTCTGACTAATTTTTGTATTTTTGGTAGAAACAGGGTTTCACCATCTTGGCCAGGCAGGTCTCAAAGTCCTGGCCTCAAGTGATCTGCCTGCCTCAGCCTCCCAAAGATATGAATCTCAAAGGTACTCTGCTAAGTTCAAAAATCTATATTTTAAATGCTACACACTGTATGATTCCATTTGTATTATGTCTGGGGAGAAATCAGGTGAGTGCTTACTCGGGTTGGGGTGTGGAGGGAGGGAGTCAATTACCCAGGGGGCATAGAGAAGTTTTTGGGATGGTGGAATTATTCTAAATATCTCAGTTTGATTATAATTATATGACTGCATGTATTTCCCAAAATCCATCAAACTGAACAAGTAAAGAGGTGAATTTTACTGTGTGTATATATATCATACCTTAAGGAATTCGACTTTAACAAATTGAATCTTGACCATCCATCGCACATATGCAAAAACTCAAATCCACCTGGGTTATAGATATGAATATAAAAATAAACACAAGCCTCTAAAAGATAACGTGAGAGTATTTCACAGCCTTAGGGGAGCCAAACGATTTGAAATAGGACACACACACACACACACACACACACACACACACACACACCAGCTTTAAAAAAATATAAAAAGATAAACTTGACTCCATTAAGAACTGCTTATCAAAAAAATACCATTAAGAGACTGATAAGACAAGCTACAGAGTGGAAGGAGACATCTGAAATGCAGACAGCTGATAATACATATGAGCATATAAAGAACTACAATTCAGTAAAAAATACAGAAAAAAGTAAATTTAGATGAGAAAAAAATACCAGGAAAGGTACTTAACTAATGAATATTTTCACTTTTACAGTGCACATATGAAAAGGTGTTCAGCAACATTAATCAACAGGAAAATATATATTCAAACCACAACAATTTACTATTTACACCACCAAATGGCCAAAGGTCAAAAAAGACTGTCAAAACCTGGCGTGGGCGAAGATATGGAACATCTGAAACTCTCACACACTTGGGTGGGAGTAGACATGATCATAGCTGCTTTGGAAAACTGGTTGTGTCTACCTGTATTAGTCCATTCTCGCATGGCTATGAAGAACTACCTGAGACGTGATAACTTATAAACAGGATAGGTTTAATTGGCTCATGGTTCTGCAGGCTGTGCAGGAAGCGTGGCTGGGGAGGCCTCAAGAAACTTACAATCATAGTGGAAGGCAAAGGAGAAGCAGGAACATCCTTTGCGACTGGAGCAGGAGGAAAAGAGCGAAGCGGGGGGTGCTACACACTTTTAAACAACCAGGTCTCCTGAGAACTCACTCACTATCATGAGAATAGAAAGGGGGGAGTCCACTCTCATGATCCAGTCACCTCCCACTAGGCCTCCCCTCCAACCTTGGGGTTACAATTTGACATGAGATTTGGGAGGAGACACAGATTCAAACCATGTCACTACCAAAGTTGACACAAACATTCTACTGCTAGTAACACACTCAAAAGAAACACATCTATTTCTTTTAAAAAATGCGTATGTATTTACACCAAAATGTATGTACAAAAATGTGTATGTCAACTTTACTTGGAACGGCGCTAAACCAAAGATAACCCATCAACATGTAGGACGAATAAATAAATAATATAATATTCACACAAAAGAGTATTATATATTAATGAGAAAGAACAAACCAGCTAACACAACAGCACAGGTGAACCTTATAAGCAGTGAATGAGAGAAGTCAGTCATAGAAGGTAAATGCCGTATGAATCCATTTACACTAAATTCAGAAACAGTATTGAACTTAGTATTGAATCTGTAATACTGGAAAGCTGGATAATAGTTTCCTTTAGGAAACTAAGAGGAGCAAACCTGGCATGCTGGTGAGATCCTGTTTATTGGCAAAATTTCGAGGTAGACAGGTGGGCTCCCTGGGAAACTGACCTCTGTCTCTGTGCACTATACTTTGTGCACATTATACTTAACTTTATAAAAAGTTTGTTTCAGAATTCTCTTTGGGAGTTCACAGCTGTGCCGAACATAACATTCCTGTGACATTCATGCACAGCGTGAATAGGTCAAAGTCTATCCCAGCATGGTGTCAGCCATAGTGTGGATGGCCCATCACACCTGTGGCCGGAACGCAGTGATTCATCCTGTGATGAAGTTGTTGGATCAGCTTCTCCCAGGAATTTGCTTCTATTTGGATTCTCCTGTCTGCCAAGAATAGCAAGGAGAGTTCTTCAGACACACTGGTTTTTGTCCTTCACTGGCTCATTTTCTGTCCATCTCTACCCTCTGGTGAGCCAGTTAACATGGTGAAAACACCACAGTGGCCAAGGACGCCATGCCACCCAGGGCTGCGCAGGAGCAGGGGAGGAACAGGAGCCAGGAGGGCCGAAGGCATCTGGTTTCTGAGTCCTCCGATTTGCATGAGTGCCTGCTTCCAGCTCACCCTGAGACAAATGCCTTAGGAGATATTAATATTTTCTAAATTTGTAGCTGATTCACTCACTGGGACATTAATTTACACCACGACACCCTATTGTTCTCTATTTTTCCCTCCCAATCTTCCCCACCCTTTCAGGTGGCCTGAGGGGTTTTGCAGGGTTACATGCAGAAGCCGTTTGAGGGTAAGCCCGCTTCTTCTTTTTCTGAAAGCCTGAGTTTTCCAGGTGTCCTCTTAATACTAGAAAGTGACTTTTAGAAAAGTGGGGAGAGATGGAGGCGGTGCAGAGAAGGAGAGAGGGGGAGTGCTTGCCGAGATCTGGGAGATGGCAGGAGGGAGGTGGTTCATGGGAGGCACCTGGTCCTATCACAGAGGTGGGATAAAGACACAGGGGCGATTGTCTGGAGTGGCCAGGGAGACCCAGGCCAGGCCCTCCCAGCTCTGCAGAGATGTATTATGCTACACTCTCAGATTAGAAAAGCCAGTACCCTTCGGATATCACACACTCACACAGGCAGGGGAGCAGATGGCTCAGTGAAAACCAAAACGGGGTAGACCAAAATGACAGTGACCTCTCCAATGTCTGCACAGCTTGGTCCCAGTTCAGGGGCAACATAGCCCACTGACAGTGCAGACTGATTTTCCTGCCAACCTGATGCATCAGTAGTTTGGTGTGGAAGTCGATTGAATTAAGAGAAAATAAAGCCAAGTAATTTGTCTTCCACACGCTAGTCTGGTGAGTAGGAACCACACCCTACAGACAACAGTGGACCCAGTGTTGCTCCACGCCCTAGACACAAGCGGTATTTCCCAAGATTTTACTGTTAGTGGTGTGCTAGAGAAAGGCCTAATCATGGAAATGTTACCTGAGGGTCTGGGGTGTTGATAAATGCCATGGAGAGAATACAGGGTCTTATCCATATTCCAGCAAAGAACACGCAGTCAGCAGTTCTAAAGACACATCAGGGTATTCCTTCCTACAGTTGACAATTCTGATGTTTCTCTTCCCATCTGTCTTATTTTCTGTGTCCTCTGAGGGTGCTGCTTATTGTTATTTTTATAAATACATTCTCGTGAAGAGAAAATTAAATATGCATGTGTTTTAAAATTAAGTATGCATAACAGAGTTATAAAAAATGCTTTAATGGAGTCAGTCATTCAAACTTTCATGAACTTTTTAATTTTTAGGTGGCCCAGCTCGGGTAAGTTATATAATTGCACTGTGTCCTTACGGTGAAGCAAAAATTTAAAAAAAGGAGTTAGGCCTGGGTTGGAAATGGAGGTTTTACACACATACACACACACACACGTGAACACAAGTGCACAGAGACATACACATGCACACCCGTATGTATGTATGTGTGTGCTTATCAATTGCCATTCCTACATTCCTACTGAGGACTCTGGTGAAAACCGTACTATTACAAGCGACCTTGGTTTATCTGAGGGTTGTAGAGAAGTCGGCCTCGTCTTTTCAAATACCCGAGTTAACTTTCTCCTGAAACCAAACCTTGGCCAGCGATTCTCTCCTCTTAGAATGACTGGGGAAAATTTTTAAATGTACCAGTGCCCGAGCTTCATTCCCAGATCTTCTGAGTTCACTCTCCTTGGGCAGGACCTGGACACGTGCATTTTCAAAGCTCCCACTGAGCAGTCTGGATTAGGTGAACTCGCATGTACAGGCATCTGCTGCTGGCAGTGGAGACCCAGGGGGAAGGAGACTGGGTGCTGTGGTCCTACACATGTGCATGGATAAAAGAACAGCAGCATTAGTACATTTTTATAATACCACCTTAGAAAAATGGATGCTAGTTTTTGCTAACAACAAATTACTTTCTGTGTTGATGTGGGAGAAGCCACACAGTGACCACCAGTCCACACTACACTGCTCTCAGGGACACAAAGCTTTGTTCTCATATCACCCACCACAGCAGCGTGCTTGCTAATCTCTACTGCGCACGTAAAATCCCACCGGGACCTTGGTAAAACCCGCGATCTGGACCTGCCGGCCTGGGTGGGGCCTGGGGCCTTGCATTCTCACAATCCAGCAGTTGATGTTGATGCTGTTGGTCCACAGACCACACTTTGAGTAGCCAGGGCCACAGGGCACTTCCTTCTCAGTTTGTGTTAGAGTCTTATGGTTAGAAAGCTCTCTAGCTAAAATTCTACAGCCCTCAAGCACAACTCATCTCCTCCCCTTCCTGGGCAAGGGTCAGTCCTAGGGAACAGAACTCAGGTTCCAGGAAAACACATATTTAGTGACGTTTCCAGCATCACT
Organism: Sapajus apella; assembly: GCF_009761245.1. NCBI lineage: Eukaryota > Metazoa > Chordata > Mammalia > Primates > Cebidae > Sapajus > Sapajus apella. The sequence goes on from NW_022437036.1 coordinate 3,379,757, forward strand.
TCCTTCTGCCTTGCTTTCCTAGGAGATAAAGTCACCTTCCTCTCACTCCTTTGTTCCCTAAACATTCTTCAGCCTTTCCTGGAAACAGGTAGTGTGTGTCCCTCTACCAGCTGTGAGTCTTGAGGGAGGAAATGAGAGAAGGCAAGAGGAGGTCACAGCAGGATCAGACAAATTTTCCCTGCTCCTACAGCTATGAAACAGTGGCTTCCTGCCAAGACATCAATAGGTATTTCAATAGTCCATAGTCAAAGGACTTCAATAGTCAATAGTTCAAAGGACTTCATAGCCAGATAAGGCATTCAGCAATTTTCCCCCAAATATTTTTGGTGTGTATAAAGTTTTATTTCCACCAAACTAAATAGCTACAACTTTAATAAATAGCTGCTGTTTTAACAAGATATTTGCTCTTTAACTTTTTTTCATAAGTGTATGAGATCTTTACATACTTTTAAAAATATATGTGAAAAAATGTGTGCGACTTTTGGAATTCTTAGAACAAATTAAAATATTTATCATTTCATTCAAACTGTTTTTCTTTTAACTGGAGCAAATTAAATTGGAGGTGAGTGCAGGTGCACAAAGACCATTTTGTCCAACAAGGAAGTGGCCTGAAGAAAGAGGTGGTGAATTACAATCACCCTCGTTATTTACCGGTTCTGTATTTGTGAGTTTGTCAAATTGCTGAAATGTATTTGTCATGTCCAAATCAATACTCCCAGTGTCCCAGCAGTTGTTCCCAGCCTGTGCAGAGTGATGAGCACTTTGAGTCATCCACGGTGCATGGCCCCAGCTGTGGAGGATCAAGACGAGGCTCTCACACAGATACAGCCAGAGAACGGAGACATGCGGGACCTTGTAGAATGACACGAGAAGCTTCGGCTCCAGGTCAGGTGGGTTTCAGTCCCAACTCTGGCACCTGTCAGTGGGGTGAGCTCAGGCAAGTAACTTAACACTTCCAAACCACATTCTCATTTATAAAATAAAGAAATTGGAATCTACCAAAATTGGTTATTTTTTAGGATTTAAGATGATTTTGTGTATATATATACACACACACACACACATACACACACACAGATAATATATTCTGAGTACATATAATCCCCTAGTAGCAACTGCTTAGTACTTGTTAATTCAGTGTTCCTGGAACCTTTACAGATGGTCACTGCCATGAATAATGAGAACCAAGTACATGTTCTCATGAAATCTACTCTGGTCCTACCAGGTGCTTCACAAATAAACAAGCAAATAGTGAAACGTGCTTGTCAATTCTCAGTTATGCACCTTCACCTTGCAGACACATAGCCTGCATTAACATATCAAAGGCTCTGAGAAATGCTGAGTGAGGATATCCATTTAACTTTTTATTTTTATTTTTATTTGTTAGCAACACATTCTGTTTTTATTTACCTGGGAAGACTTTATTTTGTTTTCTTTGAAAGGTAGTTTTGCCAAAATAAGAGTCTTGGTTGGGAATTTTTCTTCGTTTTTGCTTTTCACTTTCAGCACTTTGAATACCACTACTTTCTATCCAGTCCCACAATAAGGGTCTTCCCACTGCCTTCTGGCTCCCATTGTCTCTGATGAGAAGTCAGCTGTTGAGCTTGTTAGGTGTACCCTGTGTGTGATGAGTTTTGAAGGTTTTCTTTTTATCTTTTCATCATTGACTATAACGTGTTTGTATGTACTACTTTGTGCTTCTACTACTTGGATTTTGTCGAGTTTCCTGGATGTGCAGATTAATGTTTCTCATCAAATTAGGGAAGTTTTCAGCCATTCATTCTTCACAGTTGATTCTGTCCCTTTTCCTTTTCTCATTCTGGCATTCCCATTATGCGTATACTGGTATGCTTAATGGGAGCCCATATTTCTCTGAGGCTCCATTCATTTGTCTGTTTTTCTCTATATACTTCAGATTGCTTAAATATTATTAATTTGTCTTCTGGTTGACTGGTTTATCCTCTGCCAGCACAAATCTACTGTTGAAAACCAGTTGAATATTACCAGTGAATTTTTTATTTCAGTTATTATACTTTTCATGCAAGAATTTCTATTTGGTTATTTTTTATTTTTTTGCTTGCATTTTTAAAAAATATTTTTTATTATACTTTAAGTTCTGGGGTACATGTGCAGATCTTGGAGGATTGTTACATAGGTACACACATGCCATGGTGGTTTGCTGCCTCCATCCCTCCATCACCTACCTTAGGTATTTCTCCCAATGTTACCCTTCCCCAATCTCCCCAGCACCTGCTATCCTTCCCCTAGACCCCACTCCCCAACAGACCCCAGTGTGTGATGCTCCCCTCCCTGTGTCCAAGAGTTCTTATTGTTCAGCACTGGCCTATGAGTGAGAACATGTGGTGTTTGGTTTTCTGTTCTTGTGTCCATTTGCTGAGAATGATGGTTTCCAGCTTCATCCATGTCCCTGCAAAGGACATGAACTCATCCTTTTTTTATGGCTGCATAGTATTCCATGGTGCATATGTGCCACATTTTCTTTATTCATTCTATCTTTAATGGACATTTGGGTTGGTTCCAGGTCTTTGCTATTGTTAACAGTGCCACAATGAACATACATGTGCATGTGTCTTTATAATAGAACAATTTATAATCCTTTGGGTATATACCCAGTAATGGGATTGCTGGGTCAAACGGAATTTCTGTTTCTAGTTCCTTGAGGAATCGCCACACTGTCTTCCACAACGGTTGAACTAATTTATACTCCCACCAACAGTGTAAAAGTGTTCCTATTTCTCCACATCCTTTCCAGCATCTGTTGTCTCCAGATTTTTTAATGATGGCCATTCTAACTGGCGTGAGCTGGTATCTCAATGTAGTTTTGATTTGCATTTCTCTAATGACCAGTGATGATGAGCATTTTTTCTTATGTTTGTTGGCTGCATAAATGTCTTCTTTTAAAAATTGTCTGTTCAGATCCTTCACCCACTTTTTGATGGGGTTGTTTTATTCTTGTAAATTTGTTTTACCTCTTTGTGGGCTCTGGATATTAGCTGCTACCCATTTACCTTTTTAAAATTTGGTATTCTTCAGTAATGTTTGAACCCATAACAGACTTTTTTTCAGGGAACATTTATTAATACCTCAAGAAACCGAGGGTCCAATCAAAACTTCACTCACAGAGCAACAGGTGCTTCAGGAGATTATGAGTTTCTCAGAACTGCAGTTGTTTAAGTAGGGGTGGGACCATCACTTTCCAGGAATATAATGAGGAGTATGCAAGGTTATAGGACACAAGTTCATACAGTGGTAAAGGGAGGGATTTATGTCAGATGATCCTGGGCTTTGATCCCAGCTTTCTCTTAGAAAGAGAGAGCCATGAGGACCCCAGACACATTATTTGACCTTAGGCCTTGTCACTCTGCTAGTTTAAGACTGACTATAATTATAAAACTCATCACATCCAGATGAGAGAAGATCACAAGAAAAGAATAATGTTAAGTGCAGTGACTGATCCCCATATGATAAATGGAAGCCACAATCATCATTATTATTATAATTACTGTGAGACTGGGTCTCATTATGAGGTCCACACTGAAATGCAGTGGCCCAATCTTGGATCACTGCAGCCTTGACCTCCCAGACTCAAACAATCCTCCTGCCTCAGCTTGCCAAGCAGCTGTGACAACAGGTGCATGCTATCACACCCGACTAACAATTTGTGTTTTCTGTAGAGACAGGGTCTTACTATGTTGTCCAGGCTAGTTGCAAACTCCTAGACTCAAGCATTCCTCCCACCTCAGCCTCCCAAAATGCTGGGATTACAGGCGTGACCCATTGTGCAGAGCCCTCAATTATTTTTATTGAGGACTTCTTTTTGTGCTCCTGGAACCTGTGGTTCTATGGAGTATTCTCTGAGGTACTAAGAGTTTGAGTAGAATACACCAGGAATGTCAATGGGGAAGAATTTCTTCTTTAACCAACGGAGAATAAAATCACTCTCGACATACAGGAAAAGCTGCAATCCCTGGACTTTGAGAAACATGAGCTATTCTTTGTTGGTGTTGTTGTTGTTGACCTGCATGGAGGAAGGGGCTGAGTGCTTTGTGCAGGTCTAGGCTTCTAAGCATAATTTGTGTATTTCAGTGATTAACATCAGACACAGAAAAATGATAAACGGCTGAAGCTCAAGAAGAAATGACTTAGAGGAAGGTAAATTATAGTGTAGCTGGGAGCAGGAAGATTCCACAGAAGAAAAACTGGATTTGGACAACATACATAAGCAGAGGAATCAAATGGCATGGTCCTTACGATGGAAGAGCTCAGACCATGCTGTGCGAGCACAGCAGAGCTCTCCATGAAAACAGATAAAGGGATTCACATAAGCATTAACCACAAGTGTGGGCTCCAGTGTAGGCACCAAAACTTCCACTGGGAGGACTCAGGAGTTGAGGATTTATTTTACTGTGGTCCTCTAGGAAGCAAGATAGTCTTTCAGCCGAAATGTTTGGAATGAACTCCACCTTGCTCAGTTGCTGAGCACAACATAAGAATATAAAATGCCAATATTAAACTAGTGAAATGAAAAGAATCTAAGCTCATCTACACGTTACTGTTACATGGGCAGACAAAGCCACATGAGCCTTCAATGCATTTCACCAAGCTTAGCTGGACATTCTCTGTCTCATGAGACAAGGCACACACTCTTTCTCCAGATGCAAAACCTGCAACAGGGTCGAGCGCCCTAGGACTCCACCCACCATTCCGCTCCTGTTCTTCTTACTCACGTGGCCCTTAATCCTTCTCTGCAGACAAATATCTCTTGAATTGTTTGGCTCATTTTTCACACATGTAGAGCTCCTCAACCAGACAGGAAGCTTCTTGAGGATGAGGAGTTGGATTTAATATTTTCATACTCCGTAAAGTACCAGGGATTATATTCCAGAAGTCAACATGAGGAAAGATGTTCTTGTATCTATGAGTTTACGTGCATGGGTAGTAAGAGAATGTTTGAAATGAGAACTGTTTCAGGAAATCCCAAGAGCAACACAGTACCATATGTGATGAGTATTTCAATGCCCTTAAAAGGAGTATGAACTCCTCCCTCCAATCAAATCTGTTTGAGAATGTTTTTATTCTCTTAGGTAATATGCCTTTTCAAATCCTGCTTCCAATTTAGGACAGGAAGATAAAGAGGCATGCCTTCAGAGCTGTTTAGAGAGCAATTCCAACCCAGCCAAAAGTTTATAATCCAGTGGATCTCATTTACAAGAGGGAAGAATGGCTTCCAGGGCTCCCAGGGATACACGCTTGTCTTCTTGAGCACTTTTGTATTCAGTACAGACGTGTCAAACTGTCCAAGTAGAGTCCAAAAACAGGTTAAGGTTTTACCATTCTTTCAGTCGTGGGACAAACATTTGTGAAGACTGGCAAGGTTGGAAGAATGGAATAAAATCCCAGTAGGCCTATGACTCAGAAACTGATCTCTTAAGAACTCCAACCGAAGAGAAGCCGTTCTCTCACCTCGAACTTTCGGTCTTCACCGGTGCCACATAAATGCAGTAATGCTGGTCCTGGAGAAGGAAAGAGAGTCATGAGTTCTGGTCTTGGCGCCTGCATTGATCCAGTCCCTGTTTCTCCACCTGCAGGATAAGAGGACCAGACTAAGATTTCTTCCCCATCCAACATTTTGATCAGCAAATTTAACCAAGAGTGAGAATCTTTCCTCCAGATCTTTCTCCAGCCTCTAAACACAGCAATTTTGATTGCTGCTAATTACTCAAACCCCTGCCTAGCTGATGGATGGATGGCTCTGTGTTTACAATTTGAATGTCTTCAAACATAACGTATTCAACCAGGGACAGAACAATGCCACAGCAGCCTGGCAAAGCAAAGATATTGTTTGTACAGGTAAGATGTCTTGAACCGGTTATCTCTCAAGACATTTTTTGCTTTGTAGAAAACAATGAGGGACACTGTTATAGACATAAATGAAAGTTCCCAAGATGGTTACAGGGAGTCAAAGGACCTGGGAGAGGCATGGCTGGGCTGCTGCTAATTGGAAAAGTGGCTCTTCCTTCCAGCTGTCCTCGTTCAACAGGCATTTTTCAGTGAGAAATATTTCTCTGCAATTGAAGTAGTGGTACTAATAGAATATTTTGGCCTTGCATAAGGAAAAGAACACAGAGGAGTTTAGATCCACTCTGTGTGCATCATTAGCGTGCCCTCTAGAATGTCCTCAGTGGGTGCTGACCTTGAATATCCTTGAATATTGGCAACCATAACTTCATCATGCACCCAACCTATGCCCAAATAGCTCTTGAAATGAGTGATGATGGATGATGATGGTACCTATGGTGGCTTCTACCTGTTGGCCACTCTTTAACCTGGCATTTGTGTGGAACAGACATGCGCTCTTCCCCATGACACAATGCAGAAATCAGATGACAGTTCTTACAGTAACCTGTGCAACTCCTTTTCGAGAAAAAGAAAAAGCTATTTTCTAATCTCTTATCTATGCAGGCTCGTCATATTTACCATTGTAACTGGATCAACAGATGATTCAATAACTGTTTGGCTCAGTCCCCATGTTGGTTAAATCAATGTCTCCACACAATTATCTTCTGTATGAAAATAAGAGCCTCTCCTTGGATAGACATTCCTCAGGCCAGGGTCCATACAGAGTGCTTTTTCATCCTGTAAGTAGACTCTCTCTGGGGTCTCATGGAGCAGGAAGATTGGACAAGCACCAGCTCCAGAGTTGGCAGCTGCAGAGAAGCATCTGTTCTGAATGACGGAGAACTGCACCATTGATGTCAAGGCATAAAAATGTCCACTTCAGTTAGATTCAGTGGAAACTCCTTCAGCGTGTGTTGAGGAACAAGCTCAGTGCCAGCCAGTATTTGTGAACGTGAAGGACCGACTGTGATCTCACGTGGTCCACTCTCTCTAAGCACTGTAAGTAACTATAAGAACACTCTGAGACTTTTTTCGCTGCTGGATAGAGACAGTGATGCACACGCTGGGTTTGGTGGTGCTGGGAGGTGAAGTGAGAGGATGAATGTGAGCTGCACCACACCATGCCGGGCAAGTAGGAATCACTCGGTGAACTGTATTTAAATAATGAAATTAAGTTTTTTTTTTCCCCATCTGATAACCTATCATGCAAACAAGGCTGAACTCATTTTCAGAAAATTTCAAATATGTTTGGAAAAGTCTTAGTTAAAATAGAAGCCGTGTGATGGATTTAAAAAAAGGCAGGCCTTTGGAGAGAACACCTATGGAGGTAAGTGGCGATCCTATAAAGCAGTGGTTCCCGAGCTTTTTGGCACCAGGGACCAGTTTCATGGGAGACAATTTTTCCATGAATGGGGTTGGGGAGGATGGTTTTGGGACGAAACTGTTTCACCTCAGATCACCACGCATTACTTAGATTCTCATAAGGAGTGCACAGCCCAGATCCCTTGCATGTGCAGTTCACAATAGGGTTCATGTCCTTATGAGAATCTAATGCTGCCGCTGATCTGATAAGAGGTGGAGCTCAGGAAGTAATGTTCACTGGCCCACCACTCACCTCCTGCTGCATGGCCCATTTCCCAACAGGCCAGGGACCAGTACTGGTCAGCGACCCAGGGATCTGCATATGACAGCTTGTGGGCCAAAGAGGATTAATGTCTGTTTGTGTAAATAAAGTTTTATTGGAACACAGCCATGTTCACTCATTTGCATATGGTCTTGTGGTTCCTTTTGTACTATGTTGCAGAGATGAGTAATTATGACACTGTAGCCATATGACAATCAAAGCCAAAAATATTTACTCTCTGGCCATTTGCAATTTGCTAGCCTCCACAATGGCACAGCAGAGACTGAAGCATAATTAGAGGCGGAGTCACTGCTAGCTGGGGAAATGAGCCCTGCAGGTTTAACCACTGTGAACAGATATGTAAGTGCAGATTTATTAAAGTGGGAGCCCCAGACATTCCTTATTGCAGGCCATGCCTTGCAGTTGAGCTGCTTCTCAATTAAGCAACTCCGTGTAGGGTGCCTTAGGATGAGCAGCAAAAGGAATTTATTTGTTTAACAATAGCTAATGTAGATTTCCACTGATCCAGTTGTTTTTGATATGCTGAGCCCCTGAGAGGTGCTATGTATCAGGGACACAGCATGGAAATAAACTAAGGTCATGCTTCCGTGGAACTCATATTTCACAATGGGGAAAGCCGAAAGCATGCATTTGAAGTTCTGGAGACACATGCAAGCTTGTTTTAATCTGAGGAAGAAGAATATAAATCCCAGGTACTGTAGTAGGTCATGGAGGTTCTATTCAAGGAAGGCCTCACCACAGAAATGCCATTGAGGAGAGAAGAGAGGAAACTACAGCCTGGCTAACATAGTGAAACCCTGTCTCTACTGAAAACACAAAAACTAGCCGAGCATGGTGCCACACGCCTGTAGTCCCAGCTACTTGGGAGGCTGAGGTAAGAGAATCGCTTGAACCTGGGAGGTGGAGGTTGCAGTGAGCTGAGATTGTGCCACGGCATTCCAGCTTGGGCAACAGAGCCTCCGTCTCAAAATAAATAAATAAGAAGAGAGGAAACTAGCCTTGTAAATGTGAGATAGTGGGATTCTTCAGGACAGAAGGAGCAGCATACTCAAAGGCATGAAATGGGAAACTTGTTTTATTTAAGAAATAAGATCAGAGTCATTACTGCTCATTGCACGAAGGAAAGAGTAATGAGATTCAGACTTACATTGGCCCAGTAAGTAAGCAATGAGGTTTATGTTTTATTTTAAGCGCAATGGAAGCCTCTGAAGTATTTGTGTTCTAAAAGGATGCCTCTGGCTGGGTTTGGAGAATAAACTACATGAATCAGTATAACCCACCCGTGGAATAACAGAAGACTTCTGAATTATGAGTTTAATTCACACATTTTTCCTGAGCATTGACTATGTGCCAATCACACTTGCCATGACTTAATAGACTATATAGCTCTTCCAGCAGAAAGTTGAAAAGCAGGTTGCTCACAGGCATCTCACAAGAAGTAAAAGCCCAACAGTTTCCAAAGTCATAGCTTTAACCCATCAGAGAACTGAGATTGCAGGGCAATCAAGTAGCCTGAAATATAAGGGACGAAAAGTCAAATCCAAGGGAGATGAGACATGATTCCTGGCTTACCTGTGGCAGAGCACAGGAGTAAGATGGGGCTGTCATACAAACAGGTGAGCAGAACTGAGTGTAAATTGCTAAAAACTAAGTGTGGAATGTCCTGAGGGACACGACGGGCATGTATTTACTTGTAGATTCCTTTCCATTGACCTCCATCTGGAACTCAGGAGAAAGATGGGAGTGAGAGGCTAGAGAAAGCCTCCCTTAGGGTGCAGGCTTATAGAAGTGGAATGGCCACCATGGAGTGGTACAATGTCCTGCATGAACCCATCTTGTCTACAAACATCTTAAGATGCTGGAGGAGGGGCAGCAAACCTTGTAGACCCTTGAATACAGGTGGAAACTCTTTGTGGCTGGGAGGGAGAGAAAATAAGAAACCTTTAACACTTTGGGAAGTGGCAGGAATCCATCCTAGGCATAGGCCATAACAGGCTTTCTAATGGTAAGAGAAGGGCAGGATCTCTGAGAAGGCCCCACCCCCAAAACCCAGCGATGTTGAGACTTTCTGAGACTAAGGATTGACCAGGACAGCAGAACTGCCCCCCATCCCTGGCTAGCAAGCACAGAGAAAAAGCAATAGAAATCTACCATCAGGGAGGGGTAAGAGCATGAAGAAGACTCTTTGTGGAGTTGTGCAGGCATCCAGGGAAGTTATAAAGCTGAGGGTGGAGTAGTATCATTAAGAAAAGCCCTCCAGTAAACCAGCCCCCACCTGAAGCATCTCGTAATGCCAGAAGTATTTAAGCCAGTAACCATGGTAGCAACAAAACCCAAACTTAGCTCAACTCCTGGCTAAACAGGCTCAACTCCAGCCCCAACAGCCTATCAAAAGTTGCATGCCCACATCAGGCATAAATATTATTTACAGCAGTCTCCATTGTTCCGCACATGCCATTTACAGGTAAACAGCATTCAAGTGCAAAACAGAAGTTATCAGACACACAGAGGACACTACCAAGAAAAAAGAAAAACAATCAGCTGAAATAGGCTTGGGAATGACTCAAATGTAAATTAACACAACCATGTTAATATGTCAAAGGCTTTGTTAGAAAAGGGAGGCAACATGCAGGAGCAAATGGTGGACTTCAGAGGGGAGATTAGAAATGAAAACCATGATAATAGAGATAAAAAATACCTTGAGTAAACTTACCAGTAGCCTTAATACATAAAAGAGGAGAAACAATCAGTGATCTTGATATAGATCAATAGAAACTGCCGAAACTGAAGCACAAAGATAAAAACCAATAGGACGGCACCCCCCAGAAATGTGAGGAAAGATCAAACGGTCCCACAGAGATATAAACTGAATTCCAGAAGGAAAATAGAGAATGTGGCACAAAATACACTTTAAGAAATAACGACTGATAATCTTCCAAAAATAATTAAAGACATAAAACTACAGACTCAAGAAACTGAGATAATCCCTAGCACGGTAAATACCTGAAGAGAAAAAAAATTATTTAAAAAGAAATACACATATTATACTTGAACTGCTGAAAACTAAAGATAAATAGAAACTCTCAAAGGAATCCAAAGAAAAATTAAGATTGACACCTGATATACAGAGTGGAAAAATAATACATAAGACTTGTCATCAGAAACGACGCAAGTCAGAAGACAATAGAGCAAAATTCTTAAAATGCTGAAAAGAAAACTGTCAACCCAGAATTCTATACCTAGTATAGATGGCTTTCAGTAATGAAGGAGAAGTCTTTTTTGAACAAATAAAGAACTTAGAGAACTTCTTATCAGCTATCTTGCAGTAAGATTAGTGTGCCAGGAAGTTCTTCAGACAAAGGGAATATGACTTACAAACAGATTTACAGAAAGAAATGAAAACCTCCAGAAATGGTTAAAACAAATTTATTTAAAAATTTTTTTTTCTTAGTTTTAATAACTCTAAAAGGTAATTACCAAAAACAAAAATAGTAGCAGTGCAATACGGATTTATAACTATGTAAATGTATGACAGTACATTTTATATTAGCACAAAAGATGGAGAGGAGACATTGGAATTATACAGCTGTAAGATTCTTACACAGCATGTGAAACACTGCAATATTATTACAAGGTAGACTGTAATTAATTAAAGTTGTGTGTTGTAACCCTTAGGGCAATCATTAAGACTTTAAAAAAAGAGTTTCAAAAGAAAAGCCCTGCAATCCAGCCTTGGACTTGCCTCATGCCACTGACTCCTTGGTGGCCATGGTCCAGGCACATTTGCCTTCTTTTCTGTGCACACCATCAGTAGGTTCTGAGCTCAGCTCATTGGGACTACTGTTCTCTTTTCCTGCAACAAACTTTATTGCCCCTTGCATGCCTCATTCCTTGTCATAGTTCAGATGTGTTATCATATCATCTCATTAGAAATGACTTTCCAGGCTACACTCTCTAAGTAGACCCACCTAATCGTATTCCATCCCTGACCCTGTTTATTTTCTTCATAACACTAACTCTCTGAAATAAACTTGTTTATTTATTTACTTCTGTTCTGCTGCTTCCCACCATGAGAAGGGAGACCCAAAGGGGTCAAACCAAAGCCTGTCTTACTTGCCTGATGTCCCCAGTGCCTGAATTGTGACTGGCATCACAAACACAATTATTGAGTACTCACCAACTCATTGAATGTATGAATGAGCACTGTGTCAGGTGAATGATACGTGAAGGCGACTAGGTAGAGTAGGTCCTGCTCAGGACTCTAACAGAAAAAACTGTGTGTTTAATTTTGTAAGTAAGAAAAATAAAACTAAGGATAAATTTTGTGTTTGGCCTTAGATGATAAACAGAAGTTTGCTAAAATTGATACAAAAAAAAAAAAGAGTCTATTTCAGGCAAAGACATGGAGACATGAAATCCAATGGTGTGTAAAGGGATTATAAGAAGCTCTGGTTACTGACATTTGCATCAAACCTAAGAGGAGTTGCTGTTAGCTGGCATTGGGGCATGTGATGGGAGGGCTTGGCTGACTTGTTTAGGGATTTTGACATTGTCCTGTGGGCACTGGGGAAACATAAATGTGTTTCATCCTCGATATAACAGGATATGATCAGTGTTAAAAGGAAGGTTATGACTGCTGCATAGAAAAGACTAATAGATGATGAGCATAAGATCTTTTAGGGGCTCCTACAAGAGCAAAGGTGAAAGATGCTGACTCAGTGAGTAAAGAGATGGTGGGGGAAATGGAATTGAAAGATTAAGGAGGCGTAATCAAGGCTTTTTGACTCATACGATGTGGGTGAGGAAGAGTGAAATGTCAAAGATTTATCTGAAGACTTAAGCTGGGAAGATTGATGATGCTGCCGTGTCACTTGGTAAATTAGCAGGGAATCTTTTGGGAGGAGGAGGGGAGGATGATGAGTTTAGGTTCTGAGGATGCTTTTGAGCTTCCCATGGGAGGACCAGGTAGAGGTGGTTGTGGGTAGTTAGAAATAAGTGTTTGGAGTTAAAGAGGCAGCTATTACGTAAGATCTAAAGTGAGAATCAGCAATATGAAGGCTACTGTCATTGTCATAAAATTAGAGAAGATAAACCAGGAAGAGATGGATAGAAAAAGAGTCGAGAATGGCATTCGCACTTTTGCATTTTCCCCTAAACTATAAATAATTGGATTTCTTACTTTCCCTCTAGCCTGTGACAATTTAGTAGATCTTACCTTTCTTTTTAAATAAGCATGTCACAAAGAAAATAGGCAAATATGTCCACATGTAATTAAATATTTCCCAAAGAAAGTTAAATTACTTTTTTAAAATCAATTGTTTCTTTTCTGCAGGTTGCTATCGTTGCCTATTTCTTTTAAACATTGTTCATACTGTATCTAGTACAATGTCTTTTCCTCAGTGGGTGCTCAATAAATGTTGGATGATAATAATTATATGCATCACAGAAACAGCACTGCATGGAAAACCGGCAGCTATTGAATTCCATAATGTCAAAGTTTTAGAATTAAAAAAAGAAACTTGTTCTTCCTTTATATTATAGCATTGGATCAAAATCACAGGTTTCAAACAGAATAATAAAAGCAATTTCTCATGACGTATGTAAGAAGGAAAATAGCATTTATTGAATACTTCCTATATGCTTTGCATTCTATTGATATAGATAGATAAATATCCATATGCAGATGCAGAGATATAAAACATATGACACAGTGTCAGGTGGTCATTGCTAAATGGTGGCATTGCAGGTGGCTATCTCTTTCTCTTGATAAACTATATTTCCTTTTTAAAACGTTTCTAATGAACATGTATTCTTACTGAAATACATTCCTTTCCTTTTCCCTTCCCTTCCCTTTCCCCTTTCCCCCGTCCTTTCCTCCCATACCACAATGGACTCGAGTCAGATTCTGCACCAGCATATTTTAGTATATCCTACATCCTGAATTTGCTTTGGGAACATAATGGGAACTGTCCTGCTATATATGTTCTCTGCTGTGGCATACTTCACATTTTCCTTGATCTTGTCTAAGACTTTTTCTTGTGGGAGCTATTTGCCTGAAAGGACATCTAACTCAATTCCTGAATAGATTTTTTTCTTTTCTTTGTGTAACATTTTTGCTATTATGAATATGACACATTCAGAAAAATTTTAAATGTACATCTCAGTGTTGGGTCACCAAATGAGCCCCCATTACATCACTACCCAGATAAAGACGTCGGCTATGTCTACACCCCGTAGGTCCCCTCCTGCTCCACCAGTCACTTTCTCCCCACTCTCAGGGGTCATTTGCATACCGCCTTTTATGATAATCCCTTACTTCCTTTTCTTTAAAGTTTTATCATGCAACCGTACTACTGTAATATTGCAGTTTAGCTTTAAACATACTAGATGAAAAGAATAGCCTAGTTCATATTCCTTTTGAATCTGGCTTCTTTGGCTCAGTGTTCATTTTGAGACTCATTCATCCACACTGTTGCACATGGCTAGAGTCCCTTCCTTTATATTTTATATATAGAAGATACCTATTTGAGGAAGAGTAAAATAGTAGTCAGGATTTTGGTGTAGCCACAAATACGGAACACTATTACAAAGCACTTGTTTCAATTTATATTCTTACCCATAGTATGTGAGTTCCTCTTCCTCCATATCCTGACCTGTCCCTTTTAATTTCAGCCTTTTTAAATTTTAGCCTTTCTGGTGTGTGTAAGAGGTATCTGATTTGGGTGTCATTTTGCATTTTTTGACTGCTAATAAGGTTGAGACGTTTTCATACATTTATTAGCCATTTGACAACTTTTTTGGAGGCACCCATTCAGATCTTCTGCCTACTTTTCAGCTAGGTTATCTCTTTCATTCAATAGTGAAATTTGAAAGGTTATTTATGCATCTCCTCTTTTGGAATAGTACCTCTTCATAGGTGAAATGTACAGTAAATATATTTTTCTACCTAGGGGCTTCACTTATTTAAGTGTGTCTTTTAAGGGAATGAAATTCTTAATTTTAATCAAATTTAGAAATCTTTTTCTTGATGACTGGTGGGGTTTTCTTTTATATTCTGGGATTTGAAAAAAAAAAAATTCCTGACTTCTGAGGTAATGAAAACATTCTCCTGTATATGTTTGAGAATCTCCATGGTTCTACCTTTCACATTTAGGTCTGTGATCCACTTGGACTAGTTTTTAGTGTGGTATAATATAGAAATCATGCTTCCTTTGTGTCTCACGGTAGACATACGCTTTATCCACCAGTGTTTATTTGACAGACTTAGCTCGGTAATGCCACCTTAACTGTCCACACAGGTGGGCATGTTCCAGACTCTAGATTGCATCCAGTGACCTACTATTCTGTCCTTACAGAAGTTTCCATTCTTTTTGTTCATACTGACCACTTCTCTTCTCATTATGTTTTTCTTACATCCTTGAGCAACTGAAGCATGTTTGTAACTGTTGTATTTAACCTCCCTGCATGCAAATCTTATCATCATTGTCATTTTGGGGTCTGTTTCTATTGACTGACTTTTCTCCTAGTTACAGGCCACTTTGTCTGCTCGTTTAGATGTCTAACAAGTTTTATTAGTGTTCATCATTTTACATTAAAGCTTAAAATATAGATGAATTATATATGAATCATAGGAGAGGCATTTACTAGTGATTCCTAGAAGATTTTAAGTCAATGAAGGAAAGTGAATATAACTTCTGAACTAAGAAAACTGGATATTGTACAATAGGGTAGAAAAATGGGCCCCACAAGAAGAGGTATTCACAAGATGAGCCCTAAGATTGCCCGAGCTCTCTGCTAAAAACAATTCCAGACTGTGAAACAGGGAGGAGTGACTCACACCTAGGCTGATGGTTTTGCTAAGTTGAGGAGACAGAACAGGTGGGAATGCAATTGACTTGAAATTGAGGGGCAGAGGACTTGAGAGAAGGGAGCTACACACAGAAGAGGTCCAGAAATCTGCAGAGGGATCCCCTTGAGAATTTAGCTGAGACCAAAATATGTATATGTAGAATGAAAGGCCACAAAATTGAACTAGGAGCAACTCCTTGGGTAAGCTACATTATTTAATTAATTTATTTATTTACTGAGATGGAGTTTTGCTCTTGTTGCCAAGGCTGGAGTGCAATGGCAAGATCTCAGCTCACTGCAATCTTTGCTTCCCGGGTCCAAATGATTCTCCTGCCTCAGGCTCCTGAGTAGTTGGGGTTACTGGTGCCCGCCACCACACCTGGTGAATTTTTTTTAATTTTTAGTAGAGATAGGGTTTCACCATATTGGCCAGACTGGTCTCAAGCTCCTGACTTCAGGTGATCCAACCACCTCGGCTTCCCAAGGTGCTCGGGTTACAGGCATGACCCATTGTGCCTGACCTAAGCTACATTATTTTAAAGGATTTTTATTACGGCAAATATAGCCCGTATTATTTAGGTTTGCCTTTACCTTTGCCATTTCCTTGTTCATTGTTACTTTCTCTGACCTGTCTGAGCCAGGTTCCTTCTGCTTGATGGACAACTTCAGTATTTCCTTTAGTGCTGGCTTGGTGATGCTAAAATTGCTCATATATTTGTCTGAAAATGTATTTATTTCCTCTCCATTACTAAAAGTTATTATCGTGCTGAGCAGAATTCCAGTTTGGCAGTTACTTCCTTTTAGCTCTTTGAGACCTTTTCATAGCCTGGTTGCCTTGGGCTTGTATTTCATCTGTTGAGAAGAGAGTTGCTGATTTCAGTTAGCTCTGTTCTTCTGTAAGAACTCAGCCCCTTTCCTCTGGCTGTCTTTGAGAATATTTAAAATTCCCTTTATCTTTTCTTTCCAAAAGTTTTACTGTAATATACCTTAGTGCATATGCTTTTTAAAAATTTTACTATGCTGGGGTTTATAAAGCTTCTTAGATTTGTAATTTTTGTCTTTCTTTTAGCTTTGAAAGGTTATCTGCCAATATCATATTGTTTCCGTTCAGCTTTCTCTCTCCTCTCTTTTGGAATTCCAGCTACATGTGTGCCAGTCCTTTAGGTATCTGCAATGTCTCTTGTGCCCTAGTTAGTACCTTCTGTAATTTGTTACTCTGTGATTTACTCTTGACATTGACATCTAATCTGTCTTCCATTTTGCTAATTCTTTCTGCATCCAATTTATGTTAAATCTACCAAAATTCTAAAAGTTTGTTCATTTTTTTTGTTTCATTATTTTCAACTGGTTCTGTTTTTTAACGGTTTCTGGGTTCTTTGCAAAAATTTTCAATGGTTTGCATATGAATGATAATAACTGTTGGGGCTTTGTTAGGTCTACAACTCTGTTTTTTGCATTCCCTTTGCATTTTTCTCTCTTATCTTTATTTTCTACCAGTTTTAAAATATGTTATCTTTCCATCTCGTGTGCCTGGGTATTGTACATAATATGCTGGACGTTGTATTTTTATAATTATTCGCAGAAATGACTCGGGGACCTGTTGATGCCATTTATCTTCCGTATAGCAATCTGGGTTCACCTTTATCTCTTTGAACGATTGAGATCATTACAAGATGAGCTGCAGTCTGTAACGGCTTGGCTACTTCTGGCTCATGTCAGTGACCACAGAGGAGAAGCACCCCTTCACGTTAGGACATCTTCCTGGCTTCTTACCCCAGTAATGCATCACTATCATGTCTGCTTTCCGTCACACTCTGGCAATATTTTTAATATGTTGTATGATTTTCCTAGCTGTCCTTATTTTTAAGGTCAGTCTTCTTTACTCAGTCCACAATTTTTAAAAAGATTACGCATCCATTATATAAATATTTGTTGCGGCTTCCTAGGTACCAGGCACTCTGTTACATGCTGGACATCCAGCTGGACCCGTCTATTATCGTGTTAATAGTCCAGCATCCAGGTTTTAATTACCTGATCTTTGGTTCTATAGAACCTTAGAAGGGCATGCTGAAGATGAATTCAGAAACACCAGAGTGCTAAGGGATTTTGTGACCAGTATATGCAGAAAAACCCTGTTCATGTGATGATAAATGCATAGCAGGGAAAGTCAGATGTGTCTTCTTGCCCTCCCCCCACCCCCCGCAGCAATGCTGCATGCTAACCACAATACCTATGCTTGGTACAAGACTGATGAGACATACTTAGAGTCTAATTGTGGTGAGAGGAAAGAAGGAGAGAAGTTGAAAGAACTTATTTAAAAGCCATTTAAAATTTAAACACTGTTCATAGTCATAAAAGCCTCATGGTGTTCTAAAGCAACATTACTGCCTTAGAACACTATTCCCACATGTTTACACTATCTCTTCAAAAGCCCATTAGATTTAAACTCTTTGATGTATGACCAACCACTTCAGTCCTGACTTTTTGTTAACTCAAATCTAAATCCAATGGGGAAAAGGACAAATTGGCTCTTTTATCAAACACTTTCAGTATCAACTCACAATGAAATGGGACATTTTCCCCCACTTAAAAGCTACACAATGAGTTTACGAGCAGGAGAAAGCGAATAAATATTCAGCCCAGAAGCTTGATTAGAAAACAAATCCAGCTCTGCGCAAGCCAGAGCTGTGAACACAATCCTCTAGGAGATGAGTTTTTTTTAACTTGATCTTTCCCTGGGGACACAAGCACAGCTTGTTGGATAAGATATTAGCCTGTATGAATTCTCCGCTGCTCGCCAGCGCTTGAGGAAGACCTGCTGGAGCACCCATGGCCAGGGCTGCTGCTGAGCGTGCTCCCTGGGCAGGGCAGACAGGCTGCTACACAGAGAAAGGGTTCTCTTGCCATGTCTGAGAGGTAGTCATTACTGGGTATGCTGCATCATGGTTGAACAGAGTGAACACACCTCCAGCCCATTCTGTTTTCTTTGAGGAGAGCTAAGTCTTATTGTAGTTGCTACGATACCTGGTATCAGGGTTCAGTGCCGGCTATGGGAGTGGTGGCGGAGACGGGGAACGGAGGAGGCTCAGTCATCACCCAGTGCTGCGCTCTCCTCTCCTGGCCCTTATTGTAGAAATGGTGGCATCTCTCTGAAATGGAGTTTACTAACTGAAGAAAATGCAAAAAATAAGAAATGCATAAAAATGTTAACAATAAAGTAGCCTACTTGCCTGGAGGATAATGGAACTCTTTCATTTGTATTTCACGCCCATTTAAAAATCTCACTGTTAAAAATGAGAGTTTTCCCATGAGTTAAAAATCTCATGGTAAGAAATCCTCCTCTCTCAGTCGGCTTGGGCCGCACTAACAAAGTACTGCAGACACAAAGGCTTAACCAGCAGCAATTTATTTTTCACGATTCTGGAGGCTGGAAATTCAAGATCAAGATGTCAGCAGGGTTTATTTCTTGGGAGGCCATGAGGGCAGGAGCTGTTTTTGGCCTCTCTCCATGGCTGGCAGAGGCCCTCCTTCTCCCTGTGTCCTCACATGGTCTTCCCTTTGTGTGTATCTGTCTGTAGCTTCTTCTTATTGGAAGAAGTTAATATTGGATCAAATATGAACTTTGATCCAGAAGGTCATATTGGATCAAAGTTCACAGATATAACCTCATTTTAACTTAATTACCTTGTTAAAAGTCCTGTCTGAAAACAGTCACATACTGAGGTACTGGGGGTTACAGCTTCAACAGATGAAGCTGGGGAAGATGCAGGTCAACCCATAACACTTTTCTAAAAATGAGACAAAACCCTAAAATACATTAGGTCTGGTGACATAGAAATAGAATTTAACAAATTCTATATGATAAAAATCATTATAATGAAAAGTAAAAAGACCAATGAGAAACTGGAAAATACATCGACTATTCATACCACAAATGGCCAGTGTGTGTGTGTGTGTGTGTGTGTGTGTGTGTGTGTGTGTATGTGTGTGTCTTCAATTTAAAAACATCCAATAAAAAAATGGGCGCAAAATACAATGAACAACAAGTGGCCCTTAAATAGATGCAGTGATGCTTAACATGAAATGCAACAGCCACTTTAAACAACGTCGGAACATTGGATCATTTGAACTTGACCAGCCTTTGTGGCATAGGTTTTCAATCTATGAAAATCAATCAGTGGGAGTATAAATTGGTGTGACCTCTGTTTTTGACCTTGTGTAAAATCTATCAAAATTTCAATTATAATAAATGTTTGACTTAGACTTAGGAATACCTCACAACTGCTAAAGCAATGCACTGGCTCTAATTGTACTATGAAGAAACAATCTCCAACATATATTATTTGGAAAATGCAAAGGATAAGCCTAATTATATAAATGTTGTAATTTGCAGTAAAATGTAGAGCCAGTGGATGGACTTGAATAGTTATGAAAAGATACACTGAAATCCACGAATCCTGGGAGCCTTTAAGGGGAGAGAACTCAGGAGACAGAACGAACAGAACACTTTATGCTTTTCCCACCTCGCATTTCAAACCACGCAGATGCTTCAGTAAAGACTCAGAAGCAAATATGACAAAATGTTAATATCTGTTCAGAGGTGGGTACATGGATAATCTGTTCTTTTCTTCACTTTTATCCTTATTTGAAACGTTTCATAATTAAAATTTAAAAATAAAAATTTGCATGTCTTTTTTCCTATGAAAAATTTTAAAAGATTCCCACACATATACACCTAAATTTGCCCACATTTTTGACTACTAGAGCTATTTCACTCAGCACTTTATTAGTTGCAGAGGAAAGAAATGCAATCCAAACTGGCTTTAGACAAATTGGGAACTTACTGGCTTCTATTTCTGGAAAGTTCTGGGGGTTGCTTTCAGGTATGGCTGTGTCTGGGGACCCAGATGATGCTGACTTTCTCCTTCTTTGCCTTTGGTTGCATCTGCATTTGCTCCGTTCTCAGGCAGGGCCGCCATTGCTGTGGCATGGATGGGCGTACAGTTCCAGGGTGACCACCTACTCATTTGCTCACCATTTTATAGAGTCTAACTCTTTCCCTGTGGTTTCAGAAAAAGCACTAGGGCTCCTTCTGTTGTGTGAAAGTCACTAGAGTGACCCTGTCCAGTGACTCCAGTCACTGAGTCTGAATGGCCAGGTGCCAGTGACACAATTCTAGAGGTTGGTCCCATGGCTACCTCCATTCAAACTCAGGGATCATGAGTGGGATGTAAATGATTCAGCAAATGAGACATGAGAGCCCCTTATCCAGAGAAAAGTGGACACAGGGGCAAGAGACAACAGCACATATGCATTCACAAATCTCTACTCCCCGCTCGTGCCTCAGTCACAGGCCGTCAGGATGGAAAAGATACCCATCAATCTGCATCCCCATGTTGACCTCTGGCTTGTCATTCCCACAGTTTAAGGGGGAATTCGTGTTCCAGGCTGGCTGACTGTCCAGCAACCACTCAACATTTACACATTTACACACGGCTTTGGTGGGGATGGGCCTCAATCTGCCTCCTCTTCTCTGCAGTTCCCACTGCACCTCCCTTACTGCCATGTTGTTTTGTTTTGTTTTTCTAAAATAATGATTTTTCAGAGACTATGTCCCTTTCCCCAAAATCTTCTCCTGAATAATTTTAGCCATCACCAATAATTTGTCAGGATCAACGATTTCTTTAGAGCTCCTGCAAAGGCGATGTCTAATTGTATCCCTCCTTCCGCACTAATTACTTGGTATGTTCCTATAAAGAACAGCTTTAGCAGAAGATCAAACACCGCATGTTCTCACTCATAGGCGGGTGTTGAACAATGAGAACACAGGGAGGGAAGCACTACACACTGGGGTCAGTTGGGGGGAAATAGGGGAGGGATGGTGGGGAGTGGGGAGCTGGGGAGAGATAGCAAGGGGAGAGAAGCCAGATGTAGGTGATGGGGAGGAAGGCAGCAAATCACACTGCCACGTGTGTACCCATGCAACAATCTTGCATGTTCTTCACATGTACCCCAAAACCTAAAATGCAATAAAATAAATAAATGGGGAAAAAAAAGAACAGCTTTTCTTATTAACTCATTTGGGAAACACACTCATGTGTCCAAACCCAAAGAATGGACTTAGAGGCACAAAGAACAGCGAAAGTGAGACTTTTAATAGTGGTCTTCAAGATCCGCTGTCTGGTAGGCAGGCACACCCAGGGCAGTCACAACAGGTAATTATCTGCTGGCACTCAAGTCCCTGCCCCAGCTCCTCATTGGTCAAGCACTATGGGGCTACAATCTTCCCAGGTGTCGCCTAAATTTCATTATACCCCTTATAACGTTACACCCCATCCCCTTCCCCACTTAAGTGTTGATTTCCCAATAACGAAAGTTTTTCCCTTTTATGGGCTGACCCCTCTTCTACACTCTGTTGGCTTATTGTGACCTTCTAGGTGCATGAGCCATGCAGTTTGTTACATTTGCAGGCTGGCTGCCAGTGCTCAGATTTATCATGCCTTGAAAATGGACCATTTAAAATGTTTTCTCACACTGAGGATAAACTGGTTCTGGGTAAATACTTAATTCTTTCCTGATTTTCAGGGTAAAATGCAGTCCTGATTGTCATTTTCAACTGTGACAAATGAGTTTTCTTTTTCTGTTTCTTTGTCACAGTTTGGATTCCCCCCTCCCCATCTAATGCGAAGACAGAGTCTGGGAGGCAGGATGTCTATTAGACATGATCACCTGTGAAGGAAGGAGTGAACGGGGCAGAAGGAGAAGCTGAACTGTGGTGCAGGCAGAGAAAACCCTGGCCAACCTGGAGGAAAACTCTGGGGCAGGCATCACCTTCAGAACCGGGCAGCTGCCCAACGGTCCTGTGTGGGATTCAAGTGGCCGGGCCTTTCCATCCTGCTGCACCCAGAGCTCCTGCCGCACCCAGAGCTCCTGCCACCCCAAAGAACGCAACCTGAGGGAGGCAGAGCCTGCTAGGAGGAGCTGAAGCTCGGGTCCAGCCTGCTGCCTGCGACCCCTGCAGCTGTCCTGCAGAGGCTTTTATGGAGAGGAACCTATGAGCGCGTCTCCTCCTCTCCCACACTCTCTGTTTTGTGTTTCCCATTTGTGTTTGCTCTGGTTTGTTTTGTATTTTTTTTTTTTTTTTGGACGGAGTTTTGCTCTTGTTACCCAGGCTGGAGTGCAATGGCGCGATCTCGGCTCACCGCAACCTCCACCTCCTGGGTTCAGGCAATTCTCCTGCCTCAGCCTCCCGAGTAGCTGGGATTACAGGCACGCGCCACCACGCCCAGCTAATTTTTTGTATTTTTAGTAGAGACGGGGTTTCACCATGTTGACCAGGATGGTCTCGATCTCTTGACCTCGTGATCCACCCGCCTCGGCCTCCCACAGTGCTGGGATTACAGGCTTGAGCCACCGCGCCCGGCCTTGTTTTGTATTTTAATATTATTATTGGCTCATGTATTTAAAATTAAAACCACTGCTGGCTGGGCACAGTGGCTCACACCTGTAATCCCAGCACTTTGGAAGGCAGAGGTGGAAGGATCACTTGAGGCCAGGAGTTTGAGAGTTTGAGATCAGCCTGGGCAACACAGTGAGACCACATTTCTACAGAAGAAAAATTTGAAAACACACACACACACACACACACACACACACAAACACACACACACACACACACAGAGTCTCTCTCTCCCTCTCCCCGCACCCCTCCACCCCCATGGTCCCAGACACTCAGGAGGCCAAGGCAGGACAGGAGGATTGCTTGAGCCTGGGAGGTTGAGGCTGCAGTAAGCTGTGATCACATCACTGCACACCAACCTGGACCACAGAGCCATACCCTGTCTCAAAACAACAACAACAAAAACAACAACAACAAAACCGCGCGCGCACACACACACACACACACAGCCAAAAATAAATCCACATTGTAGTTTTTGTTTTGTTTTGATGCTTAAATTATTCCACATGTATCCAGTGGATTCGCTTTGGATGCACCACTGTTTGTCTTTGAGCTGTCCTCTCTTTTAACTGGAAATGCTACTTAGAAGCCAAGAGCTAAGCTTGTATGCTGCGCCTCTGAGGCACACCCTTATAAAACCTCCGAGTAGGCAGAACTAGGATGTGTGCGTGTGACTGTGCTTTTGTGTGTGTGTGTGTGTGTGTGTGTGTGTGTGTGTGTGCGCTTTAAATTTCTATGTTGTATTACTATTTCCTGGGCAAATTCATCAAGACATGATTTATTTTCTTATTCTTTTCGCGTTTATGTGTGTATAGATTTGTATATGTTTGTACTAATAATATTAATGTTTATTCTAAAAGATACATTAAATGATGTCAAAATTATGATACCCAAATTACTACTAACAATAAAACCCCTGAGTGAATTGCAAGATTTCTCTGTAGTTCTCTTCCTCTTTTGCATAGAACCACCAAGGATTTAAAGTCAGGTTGCTGTTTTCAAAGATATTACTTGAAATAACTTTTCTCTGTGTTATTACGTTACCAGTTTGATATTAAAATAGATCCATTAGTTTCAGCTTGTTTTCAGTTTGGAATGTGATTTTTCCCTCCTTTTTATGGATACATAAAGCATCTTTAAAGTTCACATCATTCAGAATTATAACTTTGGTATATTTTCCCCTGAGACTTTTTTCTTCCTTAGTAAGGGGGCTTATAAAATTGGCACATTTACAGGTTTCTTAATCTGGGTAAGTTGTCATTCCTTAGGTACACAGGGAATAGAAATATATTTCCCAAAACATGACTTGTGAACCATCACATTTATGAGATAGTCTCTGGAAAGCTAGTTTGGGAAACTTTTTAGATACCCCCTCATACACAGATAGATTAACCTGGCATAGCAACATTAGGCTAAGTAATGTTCGCTAAGTAAATAAGTTCCTTTTTCTTAAACACAAAGTACTGCAGATGATTTCGTCTTGGAACATATTTTTCATCACACATATTAACGCTCTGTATTGCTTCATGGTACACACTTTGGAAATCCCTGATTTAAATGCAACTTGTTCTAAGCAAACATGAGAATCATCAGGCCTTCTCATAACACATCTTCATTATGATTCATAGGCTTTAAAAAATAAAAAACAGTACAGGCCGTGATCTGTGTGTCTCTTAGGAAAGGGCTGGTACAAGAACACAGTGTCACATAACTTAGACTATACACCCCATCATGCAGAATCTTTTCTTTTTCCTCAGCTGAGACAGAACACTCAGAACTATACTTGGCATATTTTGGCACTTAATGACATTTGGTTTATGAAAAAAGATAAACAGTTGCTTTCTTTAGGAACTGGAGCTTTCATAGATGCTGACTAGGTAAAGATACTCTGCATGTTTATTTTGTCTTCTAAGTTTTAAAAATTGCATAACTAAAAATATACAAATAAAAGGCTTAATGAACATCCAAGACTTCTTGGACAATTTCATAGTGAATACCATAATAAATAGCAAATCAAAGATTTTTGGACCTGTTATATGCAAGAAATGTATAGTCCAACGAAATCTAGAAAAGAATAAAGGACTGGTGAAGAAATACATTTCAATTATGGTATTGTTTACCAAAGCATAGTTCAGGGAATACAAGACACACAAAATGTTAGCAGGTGTCCACAAACGTGTCTAAACTCAAATAAGTTTAGAGATCTCTTTCTTGGGCAAATTTGAACAAGTTTCTATACAAGCCCTCTAAAATCAGTTTTATATTCAACAAATCATTAATATACTAATATCTAGTATAGATCACTAATAAGTGTATATCTAATAAATGGATATGCACAATTCTTTTTTTCTAGGAAAATCACTTTAGCGGGCTAATGTTTCATTGACTTCACTTTAGGAAATGTTGATAGAGCTAAACCACAGTGCCCAAAAGCACTGATAAAACTTCAGTCAAGTAACCTGATTTAGATACTGGAATTATCAGACAGGAATTTAAAACAATGATGATTGACATGTTAAAGGCTTTAATTTAAAAAAGTACATAGTATTCAAGAACAGATGGGTAAGGTAGAAAGAGAGATGGAAACTCTGGGAAAGAACAAAAAAGAAATAATAGAACTCAAAAAAACTACTATGACATAAATAAAACATGTCCTTTGATGAGCTTATCATAGACGGGAGAAACTGGAAGAAAGAGTTAATGAGTCTGAAAATAGGGCAACAGAAACTTCCCAAACTGAGATAAAGAGAAAAAGCTGGAAACAACGTCAACAACAACAGCAAGAATGAGACATCAAAAATCTCTAGGGAAATTTAAAAAGGTGAAAACCTTGAATATGTGGATTATCAAAAGGAGATTAAAGAGGGACAGATCAGAAGAAATTTTGAAGTAATAATTGCCAAGGAATTTGCAAAGTTAATGACAGACACCTAACATGGATCCAGAAAGCTCAGACAATCCCATGAATGCTAATTATCAATAAATATGTACTTACGCATAACATATTTAAACTGCAGAAAACAAAAAATATGAAAAGAAAATCTATGGAAGCTAGAGACAAAAAAAATTGTTTTACCCACTGAGGAGCAAACCTAGAAAAAAAGAACATAATTTACCACCATGGGATTCTCATCAGAAATCATGCCATATATATATATATATATATATATATATATATATATATATAAACAGAAATAAAAAACAGAAATAAACATTTAAAAAGTTGAAAAAAAAAAAAAAAAAACCTACTCACCTAGCAATCTATAGCCAGAAAAATTGTTATTCCCAGGTGAAGTAAAAAGAAGGACTGTCTCTAACAAACAGAAACTGAGGGAGTTTACTGGCTGCAGTTTACTACCTGAAATTGTAAAGTAAGTTCTTCAGAAAAATGCAAATGCTATAGGACCAGAATTCATACCTACATACAGAAAGAGCTTCAGAGAAAAATTAATGAAAATACAATAAAACAGTACATGTTTCTATTCTCAATTTATCAAACAGATAATGAATGTAGAATGTGGGGAAGATAAAAAAGAGTAGCATCTTACAGATGCAAGAGAGAAAGCGGAAATGCTATAACTTACCTATAGGACACGTAAAATGGTATAGTGTTATTTGGAGGTGGACTTATATTAGTAATAAATGTACATAGTAAACTAGAGTAAACACAAAGCCTATTAAAACGAAGTTTCATTAACATTCTAAGATAGGTCCAGAATTTAAAGTACAATTTTATATATATATATATATATATATGAAATTCTCAATTGAGAAAGAAAAGTGGAACAGTTGTAAAGAAACAGCTGCAACAAAAAGAAAACACATGAAAACATGGTAGACATTAGTCTAGCCCTGTCAATAACCACAGTAAATATGAATGGTCTAAATACACTAGCTAAAATGTTTGCTGAGTGGATTAAAAAATAAGACCACTAGAGTGGAAAAGAGAAATAAACAAAACCTGACTACATTCTGTCCACAAGAATCCGCTTTAAATATTAACACTCAGATAAATTCAACACAAAGGAATGGGAAAAAAAAGATATCTCACGCTAACACTAATGAAAATTATCTAGGGTAGCTATCATGATTTCAAACCAAGCAGAGTTCAGAGAAAGGAAAATTATTGAGGATGAAAAGAAGTTTCACATAATAATAAAGAGGTCTTTTTATAAGAAAAAAATAGCAACCATAAGTATGTACTTGCATATCTTGGAGATATTGGAGATTTTGTTCCAGACCACCATAAAAAATGAACTTTACCATAAAGTGAGTCACACAAATGTTTTTGTTTCTTGATGCATATAATGCTATTTAAGTGTACAATAGCATTATGTCTAAAAGGATAATGTACATAGCTTCATTAAGAATACTTTATGCTAAAAAGTGCTAATAACCATCTGAACCTACAGCAAATCATAACTGCTTTGCTGGGGGAGGATCTTGCCTCGGTATTGATGGCTACTGACTGCTCAAGGTGGTAGCTGCTGAAGGTTGGGTGGCTTTTGCAATTTCTTAAAATAAGGCAACAATGAAATTTGCTGCATTGATTGACTCCTCCTTTTACAAAAGATTTCCCTGTGGCGTGCAATGCTATTTTATGTCATTTTACCCACAATGGAACTTCTTTCAAAACTGAGGTCAATCCTCTTAAATCCTGCTGCTGCTTTATCAACTAAGTTTACGTAATATTCTAAACCCTTTGTTGTCATTTTAACAATGTTCACAGTATCTTCACATGGAGTAGATTCCATCTCAATAAACCACTTTATTTGCCAATCCATAAGAAGCAGCAGCTTCTCATCCATTCACGTTTTATCATGAGATTGAAGCAATGCAATGACATCTACAGGCTCCACTTCTAATTCTAGTTCTCTTGCTTTTTTTTTTTTTTTTTTTTTTTACCATATCTGAAGTTACTTTCTCCACTGAAATCTTGAACGCCTCAAAGTCAACCAGGGAGATTGGAATCAACCCCTTCCAACTTCCTGCTGTTGTTGATATTCTGGCCTCTTCCTATGAATTGTGAATGTTCTTATAGGCATCAGGAATGATGAATCCTTTTCAGAAAGTTTTAATTTGCCTAGATCCATCAGAGGAATCACTGTCTGGGGAAGCTATAGCTTGACAAAAACATAATTCTTAAACAATAGGATTTGAAAGTTGAAATTACTCTTTGATCTTTGGGCTACAGAATGGAAGTAGCATTGGCAGGCATGAGAACAGTGTTAATCTCCTGGTGCATCTCCATCAGGGCTCTTTGGTGACCAGGTGTATGGTCAATGAGAAGCAATATTTTAAAAGGAATCTTTTTCTGAGCAGTAGATCTCAACCGTGGGCTTACAACAGTCAGTAAACCACTCTGTAAACAGATGTGTTGTCATTCAGGCTTCACTGTCTAATTTCTAGAGCACAGGCAGAGTAGATCTAGCATAGGGCTTAAGAGCCCTAGGAGTTTCAGAATGATAAATCAGCACTGGTTTCGACTTAAAGTCACCAGCTGCATGAGCCCCTAACAAGAGTCAGCCTGTCCAAAATAGCATCTTCTTTCAATTGAAGGCTGTTTCATCTGCATTAAAAACGTGTTGTGTAGTGTAGCCACTTTCATGAAATATTTTAGCTGGATCTTCTGGAGAACTCGCCGCAGCTTCTCCATCAGCATTTGCTGCTTCACCTTGCACTTTTAAGCAATGGAGATTATTTCTTTTTGGAAACCTCACGAACCAGCCTCTACAAGCTTCAGACGTTTTCTCCTTCAGCTTCCTCACCTCTCCTGGCCTTCACAGAATTGGAGATGGTTAGGGTCTTGCTCTGGATTAGCTTTGGCTTACGGGAATGTTGTGGCAGGTCTGACCTTCTGTCCAGACCACTAAAGCTTTCCCCGCATCAGCAGTGAGGCTGTTTTGCTTTGTTATTGTTGTGTGTTTACTGGAGGTGCATTTTTAAATTCCTTCAAGGACTTTTCTTGGCACTCACAACTTGGTTAATTGTTCAGCACAAGAGGTCTGTCTTGGCTTTCCACATGCCTTCCTCACGAAGCTTCATCATGTCAGCCTTTTAATTTCAAGTGAAAGATGTGTGACTTTTCTTTTCACATGAACACCTAGAGGTCACTGTAGGTTTATTAATTGGCCTCATTTCAATAATGTTGTGAATCAGAGGATGGGGGTGCTTGAGGAGAGGGAGAGAGATGGGGGAATGGATGGCTGGTCACCGGATCAGTCAGAACACACACTTATTGATTGTTTGCAGTCCTGTATGGGTGCAGTTGCTGGTTCCTCAAATAATTACAATAGTAACATCAAAGATCACTGATCACAGATCACCATAACAGATATCATAACGATTAGAAGTTTAAAGTATTGAGAGAATTACCAAAATGTGACAGAGAGACACAGCATGAGCGCACGTCATTGAGAAACAATGGCGCTGACAGAGTTAGTTGCTCGATGTAGGGGTGTCCCAAAACTGCAATTTGTGTAAAAAAAATGCAATGAAATAAAGTACAATAAAGTGAGTATAACTTCATATTCCTAACAAGACGGCTTCCAAACACATGAGGCAAAAACTGATGGAACTGCAAGGAGAAATAGACAATTCCACTGTAATAATCGGAGACTTCAACAGGCCTCTTGTCAGTAATTGATAGATTTAGCGAGCAGAAAATCAGTAGCTGATCTGAACAGTGCCATCAATCAACTTGATTTAATTGACATTTATAAAACACTTCATCCAACAACAGAATATGCTTTCTTCTGAAGTTCATATGGAACATGCACAAAAGTAAATCACTTTCTGTGTCATAAATTATTACATTTAATAAATTTTTAACAATCATAAAAATATATTTCAGATCCCAATGGAACTAAATCAGAAACCAAATAATAGCGAAAATAACTAGAAAATTTCCAACTATTTGGAGATTAAATAGCACATTTCTAAATAACATATAGATCAAAGTAAAAGTCTAAAGAGACATTTAAAAAGTAATTTGAACTAAATAAATATCCAAATTATTATTTTTGTTTATGCTTTAACTTCTGAGGTACACGTGCAGAACGTGCAGGTTTGTTACATAGGTATACAGGCGCCATGGTGGTTTGACACCCTATCCATCCATCAACTACATTAGGTATTTCCCCTAATATTATCCCTACCTCCCCACCTCCTCACAGGCCTCAGCGTGTGATGCTCCCCTCCCTGTGTCCAAGTGTTTGTGTTCTCATTGTTCAACTCCCACTTATGAATGAGAACAAATGGTGTTTGGTTTTCTGTTCTTGTGTTAGTTTGCTGAAAATGATGGTTTCCAGCTTCATCCATGTTCCTGCAAAGGACATGAACTCATCCTTTTTTATGGCTGCATAATATTCCATAACTAATTTACAGTCTGACCCACAGCATTCCTATTAATATTTAAGTGTTCCTATTTCTCCACATCCTCTCTAGCATCTGTTGTTTCCCCACTTTTTAATGGGTGTGAGATGGTATCTCATTGCGGTTTTGATTTGCATTTCTCTACGATCAGTGATGATGAGCTTTTTTCCATATATTTGTTGGCCTCATAAATGCCCTTTTTTGAAAAGTGTCTGTTTATATCCTTCACCCACTTTTTGATGGTGTTGTTTGATTTTTTCTTGTAAATTTGTTTAAGTTCTTTGTAGATTCTGGATATTAGCTCTTTGTAAGATGGATAGATTGCAAAAATTTTCTCTCATTCTGTAGGTTGCCTGTTCCCTCTGATGATAATTTATTTCCCTATGCAGAAACTCTTTAGTTTAATTAGATCCCATTTGTCTATTTTGGCTTTTGTTGTCATTGCTTTTGGTGTTTTAGTTATGAAGTCTTTGCCCATGCCTATGTCCTGAATGGTATTGCTTAGGTGTTCTTCTAGGGTTTTATGGTTTTGGGTCTTATGTTTAAGTCTTTAATCCGCCTTGAGTTAATTTTTTATAAGGTGTAAAGAAGGAGTCCAATTTCAGCTTTCTGCATATGGCTAGTCAGTTTTCCGAACACCATTTGTTAAATAGGGAATCCTTTCCCCATTGCTTGTTTTTGTCAGGTTTGTCAAAGATCAGATGGCTGTAGAGCTATAGCATGAAATTAATGTATTAGAAAGATGAAAATTTTAAATCAATATAATATTTCACCTTAGGGATTCAGGAAAAGGTGTATAATTTAACCCTATAGCATGAGGGAAAATTGTAATGAATAAAATAAGAGCAGAAATCAATGAAATTGAAAATTTAAAAATGGAGAAAATGAGGCAACATCTAAATAAATAGAGATATAGTACATGGTCATGAATTGGAGGATTTCATATTGTTAAAGTGTCTTGTTTTTTCCCAACTTGACCTATAAATTCAATGCAATACTAATGAAAATCTCAGTGATCTACTTTGTAACTATAAATAACTTGACTCTAATATTTATATGGAAAGTCAAAAAACATAGACTAGCCAACACAGTATTTAAAAAAGAACAGAATTGGAAGTATTTGATGAAAGGAGGAGAATGCTGACTGTGTGAAATACAGGGCTTTCTCTTTAAGATGGTGAAACTATCCTCTATGCTGCTACAATAGTGTGTATATGATATTATTTATTTCTCAACACCTAAAGAACATTAGAGCACAAAGTGAACCTTAATATATACAAATATAAATAAAAAGCGTTTAGATGGCTGCGGGAACACTGAAATGGAACTCAGAATGTGACAAACATCTGACTGCATTGCCGAAACATGTCATAATCCCACGGATGGGAGTGGGGAAAGTGTTGCTGACCTGTGTAGCTTTGGAAATGAGTGGAATATGTAAAACTAAAAAAGAAAAAAATATCTGCACATAGGCGTCATAGTCTAGTTGTTAGTGCTGTTTCCCATGGGATTATGTTTTAACAATTTTATGCTGCTATATACGTAAATAGAGACGTATAATTAAGTAAATGGATGGTGGATAGTTGAAGCCAGGTTTCTCACCATTCGTGTGGGACTTTACAGATAAACAACGAGAGAAGGCTAGAATATCCCATATGGTAGTGGATAAGACATTTCTGTATGAACTCATGTTTAGCTTGAGAGAGAGGGAGAGATTGATCTAGAAATATTTATAGATACATGTATAGACATAGGTTGGTATATACACATTTCCTTGCTCAGTTACCTGAGATTTCCTAGAAGTACTGATACTTCACTGATAACAAGCATATGAAGTGATAATGTTTTGATTTCTAACAGTATTCTCCAATGAAGGGAAGTACGGCTTCTTGGAGAAATGACTGATTATAGAATTGAATTAGAAAAGATGTGATTATTCTAGATCATCGATTTAGTATCAATAAGTGATACAGTGCTAACCAAACACAAATACACACACTCACACAATGATGTGACGTATCAAAGGAACACAGGAGCCAGCAGGAAAAGCTCCTAATGGTCAAAATTAGAACAATAAAATAAATAATGTAATATAGGAGTTACTTGGGAGGCTGAGGTGGGAGGATTTCTTGAGCTGGGGAGGCAGAGGCTGCAATGAACAGAGATTGTGCCACTGCACTCTAGCCTGGGTGACAGAGTGAGACCCTATCAAAAATAAAAACAAAACAAAAACACCCACCATTGTATCATATCCATAGAACCAAGAAGCTGAAATCATCTTCATCATTATCCTGATTTACACAGAGAGAGAAGTTGGCAAAGCACAACACCGCTTCATAAAACATTCAGCAAGCTAGAAACAAAAGGGGACTTTCTCAACATGAAAAAGGGCGCCTATGAAAAATACCACAGTTAACTTCGAACTTAATGAAAAAAGATAAAAATCTTCCCTAAGATCAGGAACCAAACATAGATTCCCATTCTTACCATTTTTATTCAATTGCAGTTGCAGTGGAAGTGCAGATAGGATGATATAGGAAATAAAAAAACATCCAGAATGGAAAGCAAGTACAACTATCACTATTCGAAGGTAATAGAATCTTTCATACAGCAAGTTGTAATTAATCTACTAGAACACTGTTAAAACTAATAATCAAGTTCAACATCTTCCAAAGTACAAGATAAACATACGAAACTTAATTATATTTCTGTGCATTAGCAATGAACGGTGCGAATTTAAAATTTAAGAAAACAATTTACAATAGTAGCAAAAATAAAAAGACATTTAGGAATAAATTTAGCAAAACAAGCCCCAAACTCACACAGTTGTCCCTTAGCGTTTGTGGGCTCTGCATCCATGGGTTTCACCAACTCCAGATCGAAAATGTTTTTTTAAAAAGACGGTGCATCCGTACTGAACCTGCGTGACATTTTTTTCTTGTCATTATTTGCTAAACAATGCAGTATAACTATTTACATACCATTAACATTGTATTAGGTGTTACCCGTAATCTAGAGCGGATTTAAAATACTCAAGAGGATGTTCCTGGGGTTATATGCAAAATTACTAACCATTTTGTGTCAAGGACTTGATTACACATTTGCCTGTGGGTTTTGGTTTGCATGTGGGTCCTGGATCCCATCCCCCTTGGGTCCTGAGGGGCAGCTGCACTCTGAAAAACAACAAAACACTGTTGAATAAGTTTCAAAAACCTAAATACATTTTAAAATACCCTATGTCCATAAATCAAAAGATCTAGTATTTTTTAAATGACAATACTATCCAAATTTACAGATACAAGGTAATCCCCACCAAATCCCAGGTGGCTTATTTTCAGAAGCTGGCAAGCTAATTCCAAAGTTCACATGGAAATTTAAGAGGCCCAGAATTAACTAAGGCAATCTGGAAAAATAAGAACAAATTTGAGGGGATTATATTATTTGATTTTAAAATTTACTACCAAGCCAGTAATTAAGACAGTGCAGTACTGTCACTAGGACAGCCATATAGACCAGTGGGATAAAACTGGGAGCATGGAAAGAAACAGATATATTTATAGTCCATTGTTTTTTGACCAGGGTGTCAAGACAGCTCAATTAAACATAATGGGTCTTTTCAACAAATGGTGCTGGGAAAACTAGATTTAAATTAGAGCCCTTCCTTCTAACATGTGCAAAAATTAATTCACAGTAGATTAAACACCTAAATGTAGGAACTAAGACTATAAAACTTTTAGAAAGATGCATAGACGTATATCACTATGACCTTGAGTTGGTCAAAGTTTCTTTAAATGAGATACTAGAAGCACAAGTGGCAAAGGATCAATTTGACTTTATGAAAACTGAGGTTTTTATGCTTCACAGGGCAGCACCAAGAAAATACGAATAGACTTTCTTTAAAGAAAATTTTAAAAATGGCCAATAAACACATTAAAAATATTAAAAATCTTTAGCCATCAGGGAAATACAAACCCAATACGGTAAATGAAATAGCACTTTACACTCCTGCGATGTCTATCATCAAAAAGACAGACAATGACAAGTGCTGGTTATATGTAGAGATATTGAAACCCTCATACATTACAGAGAAGAAAGAAAAATAGTGCCATCACTTTAAAAAAACAGCCTGAAAGCTGCTCAAAAAATTCAACATGCAGTTGCCGTAGAGCTGGCGATTCCACTCCTAGGTATACAACCAAGAGGAATGAAAACACATGGCTACACAGAAACTTGTACCCGACTGTTCATGACAGTAATATCCAAAGTAGCCAAAATTAGAAACAACACAATGTCCATCAACCAATAAATACTTAAATAAAATGTGCCATCTTCATACTATAATTTGGCATTAATAATTGGCATTAATAATATAACTGGCAACAAAGAGGAATGAAGTTCTGATATCAGCTACCGCTTGTCTGAACCTTGAAAATATTATGTTAAAAGAAAGAAACCAGCACTTTGGGAGGCCGAGGCGGGTGGATCATGAGGTCAAGAGATCGAGACCATCCTGGTCAACATGGTGAAACCCCGTCTCTACTAAAAATACAAAAAATTAGCTGGGCATGGTGGTGCGTGCCTGTAATCCCAGCTACTCAGGAGGCTGAGGCAGGAGAATTGCCTGAACCCAGGAGGCGGAGGTTGCGGTGAGCCGAGATCGCGCCATTGCACTCCAGCCTGGGTAGCAAGAGCAAAACTCCGTCTCAAAAAAAAAAAAAAGAAAGAAAAAAAGAAAGAAACCAGCCGTGAAGGACCACACTGTGTATCTTTCCATTTATACGAAATGACTAGAACAGGCATACCTACAAAGATAGACTTGTGTTGATTAGTGGCTGACTAGGGCTGAGTTTCTTCTTAGGGTAATAAAAATGCTCTAAAATTAGTTGTGATGATAGTTGCTTACCTCCAAATACACCCAAATCCATTTAATTGTATGCTCTATATAGGTGAATTTTATGGGCTGTGAATTACATCTCAATAAAGCAGTTAAAATAAGAAGGTCCTGATGTAGGACATACAGGAACTCTGCACCATTTGTATTAGGCTGTTCTTGCATTACCATAAGGAAATTCCTGAGGCTGGGCAATTTATAAAGAAAAGAGATTTAGTTGGCTCACAGTTCTGCAGGCTGTACGAGCACAGTGCCCATGCCTCAGCTTCTGGGGAGGTCTCAGGGAGCTTTTCCTCATGGCAGAAGGTGAAGTAGAAGTAGGCATGTCACATGGCCAAGCAGGAACAAGAGAGTAGTGGGGAGTTGCCACACGTTTTCAAACAACCAGACCTCCTGCGAAGTCACGATGCAAGGACAGCACCCAGAGGATGGTGCTAAACCATTCATGAGAAGCCTGCCCCCACGGCCCATCACCTCCCAGCAGGCGACTGGCTCCCCATCTCCAATACCAGGGATTAAAATTCAACATGCGATTTGGCGGGGACATATATTCAGATTATAACATACCTTCACATTTATTTCTGTGATTTTAAAGCTCTTGAAATATAGTGAAACACTTATTTTTTGAAAAGCATATCAGCTCTGATTCCCAGCTCCAGGTTTCTCTTGTGCCATCCCACTATATGGCAGGGATCCCGGGGAAGTTCCATGTCCCTCACTAGAGGAAACTACTGCCTGCCTCCTATGTTTTTCCTGAACAAGAAGCTTCTTTCTCATCATTAACTACTCTGCATTCCAATGGAGAAAATGTCATTGGATGTCACACTGTATTGGGTCTCCGAGATGGAGTAGATGCCTGTGGACAGTCTCTAGAAGTCAGTAGTTAAGTGAACGCATCTCTCTATTAATTATGCATCAGCATGAGGTTAAAGGAGAGCCAACTGTGCAAAGATACATCATTTGAAAAAATATTTTATTTGCACCTAATTTTCCAATTATGCATCTGCATGGATCCACATACCATTTGCTAGTTGCAAATTGTTCCTCTTGTTAATAGCATAGTGCATCAATGAAATTGTATCCAGATATAATTCTATTGTATTTAAGCTAGAAAATTCAAAATTACCTACTGATGCACATTCTTCAGCTTGCATTTTTAATTTAACTGACTCCTCCAAATTGAGCAAATGATGCATAGATGCGTGTCCAGATTCAGTGATCAAATTCTTCAATAAAAAGGGAGGGTGGACGGGAATGCAGCTCCAGATGAGTCCTATCAGAATCTAGGAATTGCAGATTCTGTCTAATGTTACTGTGGATTTTCTTCCATTTTATGTCAAGTCGCTAAACCTTATATAAGGGTAGAATAATTAAGCCAGCCTAGAGGAATTACAAGCACATTGTCAGAACACCCATGCTGAAGTCTAGATACGACTGTCAGCAATTTTGGATCCCAGACTGTTACACTTGCTTTCCTTGGCAAGCTCTAATCAATGAGCCAGCCACAGAGGATCGAAGGCAACTGTGATGAAATGCCACCTTATGAAGTAATTGGCTTCATGGATCTGCCCAGATGAATCATAAAACTATTCATCAGTATCCTCAGTTGTGCAGCAGAGAGCTGTTACATGGTTAGCTCAAGGAATACTCTGATCAGAAAAGCTTATTATACGATTCCTTTGGCAACCCATTAATCATCTTCGCCTTAGAACAGAAGAAGGCAGGGAAAGAAGCAAATACCATTGTCACCATTAAGCCAGGGTTAGCAGGCACTAACTTCTCTGCTAATATAGATGCAAAATCTAAATGCACTTACAATGCATTCCTGTCAATAATATAGCTGTTACACTTTTCTATTTTGAAATTTGTATTTCCATCAACCTCTATTGTTGTCCAGAAAAATCTACCTGAAGATTGGAAAAAGTGGTCGTACATGTGCTTTTGTCTATAAGGTAATGTTATTCGTGAAAGATATTCCACTTGCACATATTCCTAAGCTATAAAAACTTACTGAAGTGTATTCTGAATGAAGGGATAATTAACTGTAGAGGCAAACATGTAGGTATCCCAGAAAATGTTGCTGGTTAGTGACTAGTCCTCTGATATGCAAAAGCAATTGTCCAAACTCAACAAGAAATAGGACTTTTCCCACTTGCTTCTAGAGACTCTGAAATAGTAGCCACGCAGATATGGTTCTTGAGCATTTTAAAGTAAGAGCTAGATGACAATACATTTTGCTTCGGAAGAACATTGCTTGAACTGACACACTTTTGATATTTTAAAGTATGTGTAAATTCCACGTTCTAAAACTGGTATTGACAAATCTAACTTTGAAGTTGAAACACAGAGAGGAAGACTTCTCAATGTCATGTATTTCACTCCTTCATTTATTCTTCATTCATTCATTCATTCATTTAGTCTTGCCATGAAGACAAGGAGAATGGAAAACTCATACATCATGGCATAGGCCCAAGGGTGGCATTTGGGAAGTTTTGTGGAAAGTTTGATTTGGGCCTTGAAGGTTGTTTGAAAATTCAATGTTTGGTGATGGAGAAAGGGAATTACAGGGAATGAGGGAGACAAGGGCATGGAAATATTTAAGATAATTCCTATGGGGAAATATTTTCTGATACACCTCTGGGGTGTATCAGGAATAGAAACGGTGAGGCTATGGATGAGTGCTAAGGATGGAGCCAAGGTCTTGTAGCCTGGCATCCCTTGGGGGAATCTGCAGGGTCATGGGATGGCAGAGGGGCCTTTGCATGGACACCAGCCATTGAGTGACCAGGTCAGCCCTGCGGTGACCACGTGCTCCTAACATAACCCTCATGTCACTGGACTCCAGACTTCTTTCTGACCTTCCTTTGCTTAGAGCATTAACTTTAGAAAGATTTGAAATTGCAAGTCATTTCTCTGCCCATGTGAGATGCAACTCTTCTCCTAGATTCTTGCCAGTTTTATACTCGAATATCTTTCTTAAGGAGCTGGAAGCTATTCCTCTGAAATGTAATCATCTCTGTGGGAGAGTGGGAGCTAGTTTGATAAGCACCAATCAGAAAATCCAGATGGCTTAACTGTATTGGCCAACCTCACTCCTGACGTCTTCCCATCCCTCTCCACTGGCTCACCCCAGCACTTACACACTATCCCGCCATTTGTTTCTGTGGAGTTGAGCTCAGTCTCTCTCCCTGTTGTCCCAGTCTTGAATAAAGTCTCCCTTACCTGTTTATCCCACCTCATGCAGTTTTCTTTGATAGCAGTTTAAGGAGATTAACCTAGGACCACAGGGAACAGGAGGGAAATGAAAAACCTGAAGGAAAAACCAGGCAGGAGAATTTATTTATAATCCAGCCAAAATTCACTGAAGCCTAACCAGTGCATTCTTCTGGAAATGGAAAGAGGCTGCTCGCAGACATGCGTAGTTGTGAGATCCAGGGCAGCCTCAGAGAGAAGTAGCCATCGGTGGCACCCAAGGCCAAAGGGACCTCGCTGAATGGATCAACTGCTAGATAGGAAGGCAATTGTGTAGTTATCTCGGCATGAACATCTGGGGGCGGATCTGTTCAAAGCTGGACGGACCTGCGTTTCTGCAGGAGGTTCTGAGTCAGTATGTATCAGGATTAAGTGTTACCATTTAGGAATTGCTTTCAGAGAGGTGGTAACTAAAGTTACGAAACTAGACGTAGCTTCTAAAATTTTAAGGAGAAAGGAAAAAGCTTGGTTTGTAAATTTGAAGAATTATACAAAGGGGTCAGGAATCAGAAGTAAAATAGGATATGGAGATAGGAAAAGGTGAATACCAGGTCAGACCAGGGCACGATTATACATTTCAAGGGAATAGAGGGCTCTTCAGTGAAATGGATGGAGGAACATCGAATACCGTAGGGAAGGGGCAGGCAGATGAGAAAGTGAGGGAAGACCCTCAATGAGGGAGCAGTGATCAGGGAGGTTCTCAGTGATGTCAAGAGAATAGTTTCAGCTTGGGTGCTTTGGCTCATGCCTATAATCCCAACACTTTGGGAGGCTGAGACAGGTGGATGACCTGAGGTCAGGAGTTCAAGACCAGTATGCTTAACATGGTGAAACTCCATCTTTACTAAAAATACAAAAATTAGCGAGGCGTGATGGCACACACCTGTAATTCCAGCTACTTGGTAGGCCAAGGCAGGAGAATCCCTTGAACCTGGGAGGCCGAGGTTGCAGTGAGCCGAAATCACACCACTGCACTCCAGCCTGGGTGGCATAGTGAGACTCTGTCTCAAACTAAACAAAACAAGTCAGGTTTTGAGTGGCACCTAGAGGAAGCAAAACCAATTGCCAGGGAGTCACCAGGAGTGATCAGTGAGTCCGTGGTAACGAAGGGCAAGTGGGGAGAATGGACCATATATCGTGGCATTGAGATTAAAAGGAGAGAGAGAGATGATGCTCTCTAAGCCTCTCCCTGCCTCCCTTGCACTTGAACATGGGACCAGTGATGCAGTCACCTCCCGGATGGGGGTGGGGAGTTGCTTAGGCAGTTAAGACCAGAAGCACCTCCTCTTCCTCCTTTTTTCTTGTCCTGAAGGCGGGATCTCATTGGCCACTTGTTTCTCACGGCTAAGCTCCAAAATGGAAGAAGATTGTCGGATCCAAAACGGATTTTGCAGGAGTATAGATCTTAATTTTGTTAGGATGCTGATATTTCTGGTGTGAATTGTTCTCATAAAGGTCATGTATCTTTTAGAACTGTGACTCCGCCAGTCCTGTGGCCCCACCCAGACTCAGCCTCAGAGCAGGAGGGCCAATTTCCACATACCACTGATTGCATCCTCAACCAATCAGCAGCACCCATTTCCTAGCCCCCTGCCCACCGGACTGTCCTTGAGAAACCCTAGCCTCTGAACTTTGGGGAAGATTGATTTGAGTCAGAACTTCATCTCTGTCAGCGGCACTCTTTCTTACAATGCTGTGGTCTCGGTGAGTCGATTTTGTCTGTGCAGCGGGCAGGAAGAACCCACTGGGTGATTACACAACTGCAACACAGTTCTCACTTTGAGGAGCAGAGCATGCATAATGTGAGTCATGTGTCATTGGGGTCTGGTGGGAAAGTGGGGGCTACAGGCAGCTCAGCATCCGGGAGCAAAAGATTCTTGTGAGGCTGACTCAGCAGTGCTGACTCAGACTTCCTGAGTGGGCAGTCGGTGGCTGTGAGCTGTCAGGGGTCAACAGGTACGTCTGCTGGGGAAGGGGTCTGTGCATGTGCTCCCTGTATCTTCCATAGCAGCTGATCTCAAACTTCAGTGAGCTCAGGGTCAACTGGAGGGCTTTTAAAAACAGCTCTGGGCCCACCCTCCAGAATTTCCTCACTCAGTAACTAAGGGGTGAAGCCCACCAATTTCCATTTCATACAAGTTTCCGGGGGCTGCTGCTGGTCCTGAACTAGGCATCACATTTTAAGACCACCGATCTACAAGGTAGATGCATCTGGTGCTGGGAGATACCTGGACCTTGTATAAGACATAAAGTCATATCTGTGCCTGTGACTCACTTTGGCCTGAAGCATCTCCCCACCTTCTTAACCAAATTAATGACATCATTTAGATATCAGCTTAAGTTTGCCTTCCCAGGGGAAAGCTTTTCAGACCTTTGCTACAGCAAACCCCTTGGTGATGAATCTATACGGCTAATTGCAATTGTAATTGTATATTTACTTGGCATTATTTGATTCATGATTTGATTAAGTATTTGATTAAAGACTGTCTCCCACCATGCTGCCTGTGATGTGAGGATGGGCTGGTGTCCTTTTGCCCATCATCATACACCTAGGAGTGTGGAGTCTGTCGAGGAACCCCTGGCTGGATCCATACTGCCTGGGTTTTTTCCCACCCTCCCCACAACCATCACATAATTGGAACAAATTATTTCAGGTTTTCTTATTTCATTCTATTTCAAATTACTTTGTCATTGCAAATAAATTCAAATAATTTCTAATTACATTACTCATTGTTTCAGTGGTCTCACATGCAAAGTGGATGTAGGAACCTACTTCACAGGGTGGCCAAGGGTAGGTAGTGAGTTGGTGGCCAGAGGGTGCTTGGCTGCTGCCTGGCGCAGAGTGGGTGGAGGTCTGTGTTTGCCATCATATTGTCCAGCAGAGTGAGCATTTATTAAATACTTGTTGATGAGTGAATCAATCATGTTACAAGGGAAATACTTGTCTAAATGATAAAAAAAAAAAATCCTTCCCTAAATCGTGTCAAATACACAGATTTCCCAACTGAAGCCATGGGCCCAATTCCTGGGACATTCCTAGTCCCTAGGGCAAAACAATGTCAGTTCTTCCTGCCATCCTTAAAAGATAACCATAGCTACAGAAAATATTAAGTCAGTGTTCCAAGGGGTTTCTTGTGAAGAAAAGTGAGGAAATGGAGCTTCTGCCCTCAAAAGACCCACAGGAGTTCAAACTAGCCGGCTACTTACCTTCATCTCCTCCCCCGCATTACCTCTTCTTTATTATGGAAATTTACTTTTCTCCCTCCTTCCTAAAATATATGCAGGGGTTCCTCCTTGAGCCTCCCTAAAAACGGTTTTCTCTTCCCTTTTCAAGCGTCAACAATGGGAAGAGGCCTCTGGCCTCAGGATGTTCCAGCATTTGGTCAGGTCTGGCTGATGTCGACCTGAAACTCGGTCATTTCACCGGCTTCAGAACCTCCCTCTGGCAGCTCCCAGATAAGATGAACACCTCCTGTAGCTGCTGGGTCTCTGCAGGAAGTTCCCCTGCTCTGCTCACACCTTCTTTCAGCAGGATTCACGTCATTTTTCCATCCTGGAGGATGTTCTGCCAGATCTCCCCTGCATCCACCCTAACGTGGGGCCACGCAGGCTCCGCGGGGCACTCCTGTGGGGTCAGAGCCCTGCAGGTGGTCCCAGTTCTGGAAGATCCATGCTCATGTTAGAGTCCTGCAGTGTCACCACGCCTCTGCGGCAGCGGCTTTCGGAAGTTTTGCATCGCCTTTGCTTCAAGGTTACTCTCCACAGGTTGTCACGTTTG
The DNA here is from genome assembly GCF_009761245.1 of Sapajus apella. Classification (NCBI taxonomy): domain Eukaryota; kingdom Metazoa; phylum Chordata; class Mammalia; order Primates; family Cebidae; genus Sapajus; species Sapajus apella. The sequence goes on from NW_022437036.1 coordinate 3,421,923, forward strand.
CCCATCCTGTGCTTTGGCTTATGATTCTACACACCCTCAATAAGTCTCCTTGTTCCAGTCATCCAGCATCTCGGGCTGCAGCTGTTTTGTTTGGGTTTTGATCCTGATCTATCGACAGAGTCATGACCGCTCTTCCTGGCTTGCCATTGCCACAAGGCCAAGTGATGTGGTTCCAGGCGGGAACTATGTTCACTTCCAGGGGCTGCCATGACAAATCACTGCAAAGTCAGTGCCTTCAAAGAACAGGGATGTCTTCTCTGGAGGACAGAAGTTCCAAATCAAGGCCTCAACAGGGCTGTCCTTCCTCTGGAGGCTTTAGGGGAGAATGCGTCCCTGCCACTCTCAGCTTCTGGTGGCTCCAAACACTTTTTGCATTTTTTTTTTGTTGTTGTTGCATCACTCCATTCTCTTTCCTTTCTCTATGAGTCTGCATCTTCCCCTTTTTGTCTTTTATGTGAATATAAATACAATTCAAAAGCTGTTTGAATCCCCAGAAACACGTTAAGCCTCGACAGAGATGTGATTGTGAGAGAAGTCACATATGGACACAACTTCTGTTCTCAGATTACAGATTAACTCGCCTTCATATTTTTCTTGTTCTGGACAATGGCAAGAGAGAATTCAATGACGTCATGGACAGAGACCTCCTGCCTTGTAAATTAATGACACTTTTATCGATTAACTTCCCTTGCTGTCCGGCTTTGCTTAAACCAGACGACAAACAGCCATGACTATCACACCCTCTGTAAGAAATGTTAAATGTACACTTTTCCAAAAGAAACACAGCCTATAACCAACCAAATTGCTGTAACTATGCACCAAACTTGTATGAATGAGTTTTCATCCTGCTGAAAACTCCTGTCTCTCTGCTGCTCTAAGTGAAACCTTCACTTCCTACTTGGGCAGGCTGACTCCTTCCTTTGGAGCTGGTGTTTCTGGGAGGGCCAGCCTCACACCAACTTGTGCTGGAGTAAACTCACTTTAAATTCGATTCTGATCCTTCTGTTTCAGGTTGATAAGTATCAGGACATTTGTACTTGGATTCAGTGCCCACTCGGATAACCCAGTGGAATCTCATTTCATGATCCTTAGCTTAGCTATATCTGCAAAGACTCCTTTTCCAAATAAGGGGCAATTCACAGGTTCCAAAGGTTATAAGGTGGACGGATCCCTCTGAAGCCATCATTCAACCAACTATAGGACCCAAGTCAAGACTGCCGTCGTTATTAGACCAACGTACAGGCTGGCATAGTTAGATGCTACATCTAACCGTTCAATGAGATTTAACTTTTCCTAGAAATGTTATAATTCTCCTTTGATCAGTTTCTCAATCGGCTTGTAGTCATGGGATGTAATTACAAATAAATGGAATAAGTTTTTCTTTTTAAAGATACTGCCAAAATGCACATATAAATGAGTAATGCTGGAATGTTTTCCAGCTACTCCAAATCACTTTGGATCATCCTTGGAATCACTTTTTAATTTATATTAGACAAATCAGAATTAGTATTTTAGAGCCATACCTTTTATTTGAATTATTCTGTGCTTCTTCCTGCGTAAGTAACGTTATTGTGTCTCTTGTGTATATCCTAAAATTGCACTTTAAATAGAGTTAATGCACTATTTGCAAAATATTGCCATGATAAGCCTCCCTTTACGATATGATTAAGGCTAAGAAATCACTAAGAAGTTTTATCACCTCTGCAAGGCTATCCAATGTTGAGACAAGAGTTGCTGAGACCAACTTTTCTTTTGGATCTTTGGACTACATTTTATCTGTGTTTTCTAAGGATATTTTCATAGGTTTCATCAGTGATATTTTTTCCATTGTACAGTATTTGAAAACCCTTCCTGAAGCTCTGATTCTGAAATACATCTACTGTCTGCTTGGCTTGGACTGTGGACATTTAACTCTGAACTTCAAGGACAGCTGCCTCCCTTTAAGCTGCCTGTCAGTCCTAGTGTTTGGTGAACATTTGCCAAAATATGTAAGAACATTTATAGCAGAACTGGCATGGGGGGCAGACATGTTTCTGCTTACCAGTGCAGCCTGTCCATTGGGGGTGCAGCTGGCACCACCCTGAATGGTTCATCTCAGCTGAGCAAGGAACGGTGTTAATTATGCCTGATGAGTAAAACCAACAACAAAACTAAGAGAGTAGAAGTCAGTCCAGGGAAGGCCCATTGTATTCTTACTTAAATACCATAACTGGTTTTATTTATTCATTTATTTATTTTGAGAAGGCATTTTGCTCTTGTTGTTGAGGCTAGAGTGCAATGGCATGATCTCTGCTCACTGCAACCTCTGCCTCCTGAGTTCAAGTCATCCTTTTTCTTTCGCGTTCCAAATAGCTGGGATTACAGGTGCCAGCCATCACACCAGGCTAATTTTTGTATTTTTAACTAGAGACAGAGTTTCACCTTGTTGGCCAGGCTGTTCTTGAACTCCTGAGCTCAAGTGATCCGCCCACCTTTGCCTCCCAAAAGTGCTGGGATTATAGGCAAAAGCCACCACGCCTGGCCCCATAACTGTTTTAAAAACACAAATATTCTCAGATTAGATAAGTTCTCCCTCCAAAAAAATCAACTTCATATCACAAAAGAGTTTGGAAGAGGCAGGAGGATCTCTTGAGGCCAGGAGTTTGAGACTAGCCTGGGCAACAGAGTGAGACTCCCTCTTTCTGAAGAAAAAAAAAAATAATTGAAAGAAAAACGTGGAATTATTTATAGCATTGACCAGAGATATACTCTCTCACTTTTGAGCACAGATACAGAATCCTAAATTAAATATCAGCAAGCTGAATGTTCCCACACAATTAAATCACAAGACAGACATTCTTCACTTATTTCTTATTTTGATATTAAGAAATCTAGGAATGTAATTCAACACAATAATAAAGAGTAGTTATATCAACAGATTCATGAAATTATGTTACCAGATTAAACATTCAAATACGTATAATAATAATTTTAAAACCTTCCTAGCAAATTAAGAATAAAAGAAAGTTTATTAACATAATAAAACTCCAAGCAAACATCATACATTGTTTTAAAACGATTACAGGCAACATCAAGGCAAAAGGCCCTGCATATTATTCACTATATTAAAAATAAAAACCATGGGGAATTAAATAGGGATTTAAAAAATTTTACTGAAAAAAATAAAAAATAGGGAGCCCAGAAAGAGCCCTCATACATGGGCCACAGAAGTGCCCTGTACATAAGCTGAGATGTGATAGACATTCTGCACATGTTGCTAATATATGTGCCTGCCTATTTGAAGTATGCACCATTGTGTGCTTTCCTTTCATATGCAAAAGTAAATTATACGCACCATAGGCTTTTCTTCGTACACAACAGTAAATCCAAAGTTGACTACAGACTTCAATGCAAAAAGGTGAAACAATAAAACTCTTAGAATAGATTATAAGAGACTATTTTATGATTCTGTATAGAGAAAAATGTCTTGATGTCTTGAAATAGACTTAAAGGCACAAGACACAATGGAAACAACTGATAGATTTACCACATTTACATTTAAAACATCTGTATTACGAGGTATTTCAAAGCCAAAGACAGCCAGAAACTGAGACTACACATGGTCAGTGCACACAACTGATGAGGGATGAGTAACGAGCATTTATAGAGCAAGGTCCTGCTCTAAACAAGAGCCATGGAGAGACAACTCAGAGAAGAGGAGCGCTGGTCTGAATTTGAGCAACAGGAGTTGCTCAAACTTGCCAGCAGTTAAGAAAGCACAAATCAAAATCACAAAGATAGACCCTTTCTCATCATCCATTAGAACAGCAAAAACATTTGTGTTTTATGGGAAGAAAGGCCGAAGATGTGGAAAATGGAACATCTGTATGCTGGCAGGACTGCAGTTGGAAGCAGAGAACAATTCGGCAAAATCTGGTAAAAGATGCTGGTACGTGGTTACATTTTGTTCCATACATTCAACTCCTAGGCAGATATTTAGATGACAGTGCTTGCTTCTAAAGCTAAGAAGACAAATGTCCCTTCCTGCATGGTAACAATCTAATAGTCCATGAGGAAGAAGATACAAGACTGACATCCTTATCACACCAAAGTACATGCTGCCATAGTTAGGGGCGACAGCTAAGATTTCAATGAGATTGAATTCTTCATAGAAAGGTTTTAATTCTCCTTTGATCACGTTCCCAATTGGCTTGTAGTCATAGGACACAATTAGAAATAACTACAACGGCTTGTAATCATGAGGAGTTTGAGACCAGCCTGGCAACATTGCTCAACAAAGATTGAGCCACAGGGAAGAAGAGAACACAGTGGCTAAGAGAGATGAGCTGCAGCTACACAGACCAACATGGGCCAATCTTAGAGGGGTAAGGCCAAGTGGAAAAAAGGGGAAGTTGCTGGATCATGTGAGCAATAGGATATCATTTGTGTAATATTTGAGAGTTATATAAAATAGCGTGCTGTATATTGCTATGAACACTCACATGTAAAAGAACATATTTCAAAGCCAAGCATGGATATGGCAGTCCCCGTCATGATAGCTGTGCCCTCTGGGGAGAGAAAGAGGGAGGGAGATGGACGGGGAGGATGAGAGATGGGGAGGATGGAGAACCTCTCCGAACAGGAAAAAAGAAATACCAAAGCAAAGATCTGGTGTATTTGGTGGACACGTGTGGTCATGTGGCTTCTTAGAGATGTCTTATGATGTCTTATTGTTCACTATCTTAGAGATTGCTTAGGCCCACGCATTCTCTCAGTGAAGGCAGATTTGAGGCTGAATCACACATTCCTCCCTCTTGGAGGCTTGAGTAGGGTACGTGGAAGAATGTAAACTTAGAATCTGGAGGGCCCTATTCTCTTGGCTTACATTGTCATAGTGGGGCCCTTGGGTCATCAACTGAAAGCCACACAGGCCAGCGGGGCAGACACTATGGGCCGCTGACCCCACAGTCTTGCCAGCCTCCTGTCCTTCTCTTCCTCCCACTAAGAAAAAAAAAATGCCTTCTCAATTTTCCTTGTAGCTAGAAGTAGCTGGCGGGTTCAGAACTGGCCAAGGGGGAAAACGTCTGGGTACTTCTAGGAAAGGCAGGAAGAGAGAAGATCTAAGTCAAGAAGAAATGTTTCTCCAGCCTCCCGAGCTCGAAAAATGGCTACTGAACTTCTCGACTGCCACCCAGATACACTCTTGTAATATAAAAGAGAGAGGAAGAGATTTACAGAGAGTGCAGAGTTCCCCAAGTCACCCTGCCTGCCTCCTTCCTTACATCCGAAGTAGGGGCAATGACCTCTCCATGGATTGCTGTGAAAAAGCATCTTCACTAATACATTCACTTTAGGTTTAAAAAGGCAATTTACTGGAGAGTTCCTGAGATGAACACAGCACCCAAGTCTCCCACTGAGGAGCAAGTGGACATGCTGCCAAAAATACCCTCAACCCACATCTCCCAGGTTCCTTTCCTCAGCACAAATTCTAGGGACAAAGGACCTGCCCCAGCTTGGTTCATATTTCTCACACTGATCTCCAGCAATGGTCACGTGACAGAACCCTGGCCACTGGGAGCTTTGAGTCATGGGGGTCGGCTCAAGAGAATAGAGCTAGATGGACATTCCCCACAAGGTCCACGGCAGAACAGACTCAGTGATTTTTTTTTTTTTTTCTGGAATGTAGTTGCGAAATCTTGGCTCACTGCAGCCTCTGCCTCCTGGTTTCAAGTGATTCTCCTGCCTCAGCCTCCCAAGTAGCTGGGACTGCAGGTACCCACCCCCACGCCAGACTAATTTTTTTTTTTTTTAATTTTTAATAGAGACAGAGTTTCACCATGCTGGCTGGGCTGATCTTGAGCTCCTGACCTCAGGTGATCCGCCTGCCTCGGCCTCTCAAAGTGCTAGGATTATAGGCGTGAGCCACTGCACCCAGCCAACTCTTCAACTTTTATTTTGAGTAACTCACAGGGCTTCTTGCATTCCCTGTTCCTTTTCTCGCCTCCAGACCTCCCCAGAGACTGCCTTTATGATATTCAGCATGAGGGTCAACGCAGGCTCATCAGCCTAGTGTGCTTGAGCTGATTGTTATTAACTATGAATAAAACAATTAGAAAAGTATTAGCAGTATACAAGGTTCTATTTTGCCCTGACATAGTAAAAGGCTACTCCTAAAATCCATTTTAAACAGCAATATTTTTGCTTCACTTTCATTGTTAAACACTTTTTTCCCCTTATCTTTAACCTCGACATTATTAAAACTGCACCAAGAATCTATTTTAAAAATCTCACTGTGACATTTCAGCAGAAAAATGACCTTACCGTTTTGTAGGTGGTGCAATCATTTGGCAGGATACAACAATTTTTTTCTCCCTCCAGTAAATCAACATTCTAGAAAATGCTTGTTTAAAACTCTTTATTCGATTGTCATTTGTAAGTGGGCTAGCACTTCCAATCACACAAAATGAAGAATGGCTAAATTGCAAACAATTTCTGTGTCCACGCTTCTTGCAAACTGTCTTTCATCCTGATGGCGCCTCACATCTCATCTCCAAGGTGAGCTGAAGCCTTTGCAGGGTTCAGAGCTGTGTCTTAAGTGCTGAGGAAGACAACAGATCCCACGAGGTAATGAATGTAGTTTAAAAGTTGGCTGTGCATGATTGCAGGCATAAATCAAACTTTTTCCAAGTCATTTTTTTTTACTTGCCCTTTTCTCACGTTGCCTCTCAAATAGTAGAAACAGAGCTTGTTGAATCCTGTTGTCCACGCTGGGAATGACAAGTGATTGCTCTGCAGCCGTCCTCAGGAGGCACCTGTGAGGGTGTGGGCAGTGGGAGGGTGACGCAGACACGGGTCCCCTGCTGATGGTGAAGCTCCTGACAACGATGACAGTGTGTATGTGTGGTGGGGGGGTGGGGGGTGGGTGGTGGCATTTGCAAAAGGTGTAGCAACCATTCATTTAGGGCTGGATATTTTTTAAGGTACATGCTGGTCCCTGGTTACTTTGCTCACATTATTTCCTTAAATTCTCACAACAGCCATATAGAGCACGCCAAGGTGATGGGACGGCTGCGCTTGTTATTATTACTATCTCCATGGCGTAGGGAAGAAAAGTAGGCTCAGAAAATGGACACACACGGCAATGCGCTCATCTCAGGGAATGGAAATCACAAATGCTGCTCTTCACTTAGAATGTTCTGGAAAATAATTGTGTTTTAGTCCTCTGATTCAAAAGTAGGGATACCTGATTGGGGTCAATCACCTTGTGAAACTATGCCAGGGCCACGAGATCCGTGCTGGCACGGAGGCGGGTGAGTGCAAAATCCACCCCTGGGAAGGAAACAAAGGTACATTTATTTTAAATCTGTCATAACATGCATGGGTGTAGAAGGCATTCTAACCATTGCCCTGCTCTCACATTCAGCAGCCGGTCAATATTTTCCAAGTCATGATTGAGCCCCTACTTGGCTTTAGACCCTCAGTGGCCCTGTGGGCACAGCTCTGCAGGAGGCACCGCGGGGCTGACTGAAGAACAGGCAGAGGAATCATCGCAGGGAGCTTGCGGGGCAGATCTGTGCACTGAGCATGTCCACTCCCGGGCCTGCAGCTGCTGCGCCCAGAGGCAGACCCCCGTCCAGCCTGAGCCATTGAGATCTGTCTCCAGAATGGAACATCGGAAACATGGGATCAAGGGGACTGAAGAGGCCAGATGATCCCAAAACTTTATCACGACTCAAGTCACTGCCCGGACCAGCCAATGGTACCCACGTGCTGGGAATGATAGGGGAAGCAGAGGAATGACTAAGAGGTGGGAGCTGGGGCCTGGAAAGAGAGGGCAGGTGGAAACCCCTCACTTTCTGATGGCAGCACACGATGGGCCTGATTCTCACTCCCCTAGAGACCACCTTTCTCCCCTTCCTCTTGAACTAATTTGGGTGGGTTTCTGTCTTGTCCAAATCAACAATCTTAGGAAAAAACCCTCCATTATTTCAGAAGGACTTGTCAGAATAATATTTTTTTACAGCAAATCTGCTTAGTTTTTTTTTCTTTTTCCCTCAGCAACTCACCTAACTTGTGCTGAGGAAGGATCTACTGTGAAATAAACACTACATCAGAGGCTAGAGGAAAAACATAGTTGGGTAAGATCAAGTCCCCACCCCAGAGGTCTAGACCTAAGTTGGAGGAGATCGGCAGGTGGACAAGCACAGGAGATCAAGTACAGTGAGGTCTGGGTGCCAGCGGGAGCCAGGGGAGCGGAGACGGATGGGGCGTGAAGGGCAGCCCCCAGGCAAGGAGAAGTCCAAGGACTGCCGGGTCCCAGTGCACTGCCGTGGCAGCTGAAGCCTCCCAACAGCAGATAGAAAGTCACAGAGCATTCCCAAGGCCAAGCAGATCCAGCTTTTGGATCTGCTAAAAGTTCATTAGCAGAAATAGACAGAAGCTGACGCCAGAAAGCATTTATAAAAGTGTGTTTGACTGGCCAGCTGCAGTGGCTCACACCTTGTAATCCCAGCACTTTGGGAGGCCAAGTCAGGCAGATCACGAGGTCAGGAGTTCAAGACCAGCCTGGCCAACATGGTGAAACCCCGTCTCTACTAAAAATACAAAAATTAGCTGGGCATGGTGGTGGACGCCTGTAATCCCAGCTCAGGAGGCAGAAGCAGGAGAATTGCTTGAATGAGGGAGGCGGAGGCTGCAGTGAGCCAAGGTAGCGCCATGGCACTCCAGCTTGGGTGAAAGAGCGAAACTCCGTAGCAAAGAAAAAAAAAAAAAGTGTGTTGGCCAATCCCATAATACTTGTCTACCCTTTCCCCTTGTAACCTTGCATTTTCAGGGCGGTGCTTACGTATCTCCTTATCACAGAGGCCTATCTTGACAAACTGTTCACAGGGCCTCCTTCTCCACCCTCAACCTTTGCTCTCTGTCCCTGAGAAACACTCTATGTTCCTTCCCAGTGTCCATCCTGGAGAGCGGGCATCATGAATTGTTTCCCATCTCTCTCTCCAGCAGAGGGTGCCCTCTTCTCCAACCGGGCTTCCTTACACTCCCTGCTCTCTCCACAACGCCTAGAACTGTGCCTGTGTCAGCAAATATTGAGGATCAGTGAATGCATCAAAGAACCCTGCATCCTCGTGAACTCACCCACAAGGGGTGAAGCGCAGCTGTGAGAGGGAAAGAGCCCCTCATAACTCACCAGCCATCCAGCAGCAGCCAGTGTCACCCATGTGGGCCTGCAGCTGATGATCCACATTCGGAATTTTACGTCATGCCCACGCAGCCTTGCAAACGGAGATGAGAGTCCTGCTTCCCAGGGGAGGGTTTGAGGCTGGACAGGATGGAGTGACTTGCTCAATAATTGCTTATGGAAGGTGTGTGGCTCACGCCTATAATCCCAGCACTTTGACAGGCCGAGGTAGGTGGGTCACCTGAAGTCAGGAATTGGAAACCAGCCTGACCAACGTGGTGAAACCGTTTCTACTAAAAACACAAAATTAGCCCAGCGTGATGGTGCATGCCTGAATCCTAGCTAGTTGGGAGGCTGAAGCAGGAGAATTGCTTGAACGTGGGAGGTGGAGGTTACAGTGCGCTGAGATCATGCCATTGCACTCCAGCCTGGGTGACGAGAGTGAAATTCCATCTCAAAAAAAAAAAAAAAAAAAAAAAAAGAATTGTTCATGACTTCCCAAGGCCACAAGGTCTGTAACAGAAACCGGATTTGAATCCAGGTCCAGTGAATTCCAAAATACGACCTCGAAGCTTTTCCTTCTCCACCTGGAAAGGAGATGTTAACTAAGTTTAAGAGGGTCTCCTAATTTCAGGAATGGTTCCCAAGGGTTTAAGTTGCTCCCATGCCTTGTTCCTTCTCTGTGACAAGAGCACAGGTTTCCAGGTATCCACAGGTTCTGAGGACTCACACACCCAGTGGTCTCTGGAGACGCCTCAGTCTCTCCCGCCACCAACATGTCCAGCCTTTGAAAAGGCAGCCCCAATGTAAACTAAACCACAGTGCTGCTTTTTCTTTTCTGTGGTTAACAGGTTTAACTGAGAAGTCACTTCATATTTGTAAACTTTTCGAAATGAACTAAATTCTGTGTTAAGATTTGATTGACACTTCTGCAGGCCAGTTCTCCAGATACACCGTGCAAGACCCCGGTGTTCACTTGCTCTGATCTCGTCGTGTACTGGGTTTCTTGAAAACATAACAGCAACAAACTCCAAAGACCCTCAAGGTATAGGCGATGTTATTAAGCTCTCCTCCCCTTGATACTAACTAGATAGCACCATAGAGATGTTTCTCTTTAAGAAAACATCTATCTCTCTAAGTGACATTATTTCAAACAGTCTTGGAAAAATGTAATTTCTGGGAAAGGTTTTGTTTTGGTTTGGGTTTTGCCTTGAGGAACCACCATGGCCCATGTATACCTATGTAACAAACCTGCACGTTCAGCACATGTATCCCAGAACTTAAAGTAAAATTTAAAAGCACGACTTGAAAATGAATGTGTGTTTGATCTGCGGTCGGGACACGCTTTCCTCCTGCATTTGTTCAGCCCCGCTCACAGTCTCAGGCTGTTTTCCTGTCGGGGATTGCTGTTGTTGTTGTTATTGTTGCTGATTCTCAACCATGGCTGGGGCGCCCATCAGCTGTGAAGTGGACTGGAGGCTCCTGCACACCCCCTTTGCCCTCGATGTGGTCACCTCCTATGCCCCTCGCTGACCTCTGACCTTCTCCTGACAGCACGTGCAGGTGCCTCTTGGTGACCCTCGACTGCCGTCTACCAGTCTAAGGAACTGTTTAGGCCCTAACAGATCCCTGCTCCTCACCACCCAATTAACCTTCTGCTGGTGAAAGTTTTCTCACCCAACATTCTAGACCTATTTTTCTCCTTGGAGAGCAAGTGTGTACAGTGGTATGAAGAATATGACCACATGTTCAGAACAAATGGGTGTATCAGAAGCATTGTTGTCTGAGAAGCATAGGCCAGTGTGCTTTTCCACTTGATTATATTTTTCCATAAATACGATTTTTTTTTTTTTTGAGACAGAGTTTCGCTCTTGTTACCCAGGCTGGAGTGCAATGGCATGATCTCGGCTCACCGTAACCTCCGTCCCCTGGGTTCAAGCAATTCTCCTGCCTCAGCCTCCTGAGTAGCTGGGATTACAGGCACGCGCCACCATGCCCAGCTAATTTTTGTATTTTTAGTAGAGATGGGGTTTTACCATGTTGACCAGGATGGTCTTGATCTCTTGACCTCATGATCCACCTGCCTCGGCCTCCCAAAGTGCTTCCCATAAATACAATTTTAACATGGTTTTCTTCTAGGCTTAAATATAAAATGTCATCTAGCTTACCCTTTAGCTCCCCTTAAAGCCAAAAAATAGACTATATAAAACATGTATATATGTGTATATCTATATCTGTCTATCTATCTATCTGTCTATCTATCTATCTATATTTCTGTGTTGAGCTATCCCCAGGGGATAGATTCCCTAAAGGTAATTATTAGTTAAAGGGCATGAGGTTTTACATATTTCATAAAATTTGACACACTCATATACTACCTGTGGAAATGTAACATGATACAGCCACTCTGAAAAATAATTCAGCAATTTCTTATAAAAGTGAATATGCAGCTACCATACAACACATCAATTGTACTCTTGGGCATCAATCCCAGGTTTACATAAAAATCCTGTACATGAATGTTCATAACATCTTTATTTGTAATAGTTAAAATGTGGAAACAACCTAAATCTCCATTAGGGGATGAAAGTTTAAACAAACTGCAGTATAATCCATCTTGTGGAATACTACTCAGCAATCAAAAGGAACGAGCAATTGATGCAAACAAGAACTGAGAAGGAATCTCAAGGGAATTATGTTGTGTGAACAAAGACAGTCTCAAAAGATGGTGTGCTGTATTTCCATTTACGTAACATTCTTAAAGTGATAGCATTTGGAGATGGAGAACAGACCTGTAGTCATGGGGATGAGGCTTACCGGGGGAGGCGGGTGCAGCTGTAAGAGGACAGTGTAAAGGACTCTTGTGTTGATGGAAACGTTCTATGTCTTGATTGCACTAAAGCCAGTATCCTCACTGTAATTTTGTACTATAGTTGTGCAAGATATTTTCATTAGGGGACACTGGGGAGAGTGTGTCAGATCTCTTTGTATTATTTCTTATAACTGTATGTGAATCTACAATCATCTCAAAATAAGAGTTTAATTTAAAATGCGCCGACAAATTGTTTCCCAAAAGGAGGCAGCACATTTTCCTGGCAAACAATAATGGAGGAGACAAAGTTAAGGCTGACTCCAACTGCTTCATCTTGCAGGAAAGGCACGTGTGTTCATCCATGGAAGTGCAGCTTCCAAAACATGTCCTTAGAAGTAAGAACCAGCTTTAAACAGAGACAGAGCATTATTTCCTTAGGGTCTCAACACTCCTCAACTGCTAAAAGTTAATTCAAATTTAGTGTTAATGTTTGATCTGAAAAAAAAGTGTTGTCTCTCCCAGGTATCATTTGCATTTACTTGTAAAATGTAAAGTCAACCCAAGGGAGTGTTTCAGTGGAAGCACAGGGAGGGAGAAGGACCTCCTTCTTCAGTGCCTCTCAAAGCCCACAGAGACAGCGCCTCTGCTGCAAACCCACCCTCCTTGTGAATTCGGCCGCGCTAAATCCAGTGTTGGTCCAAACCACTCTGAGTTCAACTAGGGGCCACCTAACTGAGGTTCTCGCTGGGATTTGCATTTTCTGTGACTTAGATTTACGTATGCAACATGGTTTTTCTCCTGTTGCTGCTGCCATCATTCCTGACTCATAGGCTGGTGTCAGACTGTGAGGATCAGGTTTGGAGCCGATGCTTTGATTGTCTGTGATGTTTTCAAAGGCGTGAAAGTCTGTCATTTTTTCGAGTGGCACTCAGCTCCAGGTAAAGAATGTCTCTGATTTATAGAGTATCTATCAGAGGCAATTACATCCTGATTGACCTGTTTGGCATTAAAATGTCTCCTAACATGTGCTCCCATATTGGGAAATGAAGATCTTATTTCTATTCTTCTACTTATGTCTGTCTCCTTTGAGAGTTCACCAGAATTCTAAACTTTTGGGATGGAAAATACCAGACTGTTAGAGTACTTTTTTTTTCTTTCTGTACAGCTGATATTTTAAAAATCAATATTTTAAGAGTAACACAGAACATAGAGTCGTACATTTATCCCAGCACCGATGTAATAAGTAGCCAGTTAGTCCCAGGTACACGTTTGACTTAAACGGAGTCAAAGGTGGAGAAAGACATGCACAGTGACTGGTTCCACGGAGTCAAAGGTGGAGAAAGACATGCATCCTGCCTGCAGAGGGCTTATCATCTGGCTTGTGAGTGGTGGCAGCAGTGGTGGGGGAATGAGAACACAAGGAGACAAACAACACAGTCCACAATGGAACGCGTGGGACACCGAAGGGGTCATAGACCCACATCATAGATGTGAAGAAGTGCCGTCTTAGATGCCATTCAAGTGTGAGAAGGTTGCTCCTTTAAAAATGAATATATAGATGGAGCTGGAAACCATCATCCTCAGTAAACTACCACAGGAACAGAAAACCAAACACCACATGTTCTCACTGGTAAGTGAGAGTTGAACAATGTGAACACATGGACCCAGGGAGGGGAACGTCACACACTGGGCCTGTCGGGGAGTGGGGGAGAAGGGGAGGGAGAGGATTAGGACAAATGCCTAATGCACCCAGGACTTAAAACCTAATGATGGGTTGATAGGTGCAGCAAACCACACGGCATGTGTATGCCTATGTAACAAAACTGCACGTTCTGCACATGTATCCCAGAACTTACAGTAAAATTAAAAGTGAATGTGTGTTTTTAAATTCATACATTCAACTTAAAAATTAATGTGTGTTTAATTCCTGATCAGGACACACTTCCCTCCTGCATTCATTTAGCTGTGCTCGCATTCTCAGGCTGTTTCCCTATCAGGGAAATTGTTGTTGTTGTTGTTATTGTTGTATTTTGTAATGTTTTAAAAAAATCTAAATTATGGCGTGCCTCAAATGAATAAAATGCAGAATTTTAACACATGGTAACACTTAGACTTCGAAGGGCAATTGGTGTTGATGAATATGTTGCTGACATTCCCACCTCTCCCCTACTCATTCCTTTCCCTGCCCTCTGTGGAGGTAACCAGGGCTCTGAAGTTAATACAGATCTTTCCTCTTTAAAATTATTTCTCTTTTTGTAATATACAGGCATATGTATGCATGTCGTTATTTTCTGTGCTACATATTTAAATAAAATGCAGTGTCTCGGCTGGGTGTGGTGGCTCACACCTGTAATCCCAGCACTTTGGGAGGCTGAGGTGGGCAGATCATGAGGTCAGAAGTTTAAGACCAGCCTGGCCAACATGGTGAAACCCGTCTCTGCTAAAAATGCAAAAATTAGCTGAGCATGATGATGCACGCCTGCAATCCCAGCTACTTGGGAGGCTGAGGCCAGAGGATTGCTTGAACCAGGACCCAGGAGACGGAGGTTGCAGTGGGCCAAGATGGTGCCACTGCACTCCAGCCTGGGCTACAGAGCAAGGCTCCATCTAAAAAAGAAGAAAAAAAAGCAGTGTCTCAAATGGTACATAACCTTTTGAATTTTGCATTTTATTCTATACCCAATTATAATTTTATATGATTTTAGGTATATCTACATGGATACACTTTCTAAGTGCCCCTGTGCTCTTTCGCAGGGGTTGGCAAACTTTCTCTAAAGAGGTGGACGGGGAACATTTCAGACTTCGTAAGCCAGATGGAGTATGTCAACTGCACTGGGCATTTGCTGACATGCCATAACTGGCATCCATTTCTTAATTTATGGGCTTTTTAAAAACTGCTTTCAATGTGTTGATATTATTTAGAAATGCAGCAATAAAGATGTGTGCACACGGTCTTCTTGTGCATGAGTATGATGCTCTTTAGGGTCTATACTTAGAAATCACTCATTTGAGCTCCTTTTCTGTGGATTGAAAGAGGGGGTTGCTGAACTTACAGTGGGACTTTATGTGAGCAGAAAAATCAAGCCTGTGGGCTCTGTCCCAGCCAGTGCAATCAGGGCAAGAAAGAGAAGCCTTTGTGGGGTTTTTTAAAATCCATTAAGATTTCAGATTTAATTTGTAATCAGAGTAGTACACAGATTATACTGAAAAATCTAATATTTTAGTCATTCTTTTGATGATAATCTGTAAATGTAAAACTCTTAGTTTCTTTATATCTGAAAGTTTCTTTATTTACACTTATCTTGATTAATAGTTTATCTGGGTATAGATTGAGAAATATTTATTATTTGGCAATCTGAAGTTTTTATTCCCTTTTCTTCTAGCTTCTCTGGCAATTAATAGTTATTTGTTTAAATAACATTTTTCCTATGATTGCTTTTGAGATTTTCTTGTTATCTCTGGGGTCCCACTGTTTCATCACAATAAGATTAATTGGAAATTATGTTATTTATTTTGTGCAGCACTTATTGCGCTTCCAAAATGTAGAGACTCTTGTTTCTCAGTTCTGGAAGTTTCTGAAGGTTATCTTTCTGATGGCTGCTTTTCCTTCATTCTCTTTATTGTCATACCTAAAGTCTTATTATATGTTTTTGAACCTTCTCGTTTTATCTTCCTGGTCTCATAATTTCTGCTTCTTATTTTTCATCTTTATGCATCCCTGTGGTGCATTCTGAGAAACCGTGTAATATGGGTGGCTTACAAAGACGTTGGAAACTAAACACCATGTAATGAGAGCATGGGAGATTTAAGAGTGAACAATCAGAGTTAAAGAGCTCCAAAGTCTACAGGTTCTTCGAAAAAAGAATATAAATATTTATTAATTTTAGACTTTGAAAGTTAAATACCTAACATTAAATTTTTAACAGTTCCTAATAAAGGTATAGAAACAGAAGTCAAAACATCCAAATCTGATGTAAGGGATAAAAAAACAAAAAAAGAAAAAGACAAAAGAAATAAAGACTCCTCAATTTATTACGACATAGGAAGAAGAATCATTAAGACATTAACATTGTGCAAACAAATCTAAATATTTTAAAAATCATAATCCGCAAAAGTAAATTTTATTGTTCAGTTAAAAGAAAGAGATTTTCAGCTTGAATTTCAAAACATCAAACAATATGCTATTTACAAGAAAGAAATCTAAAATATATGGTGAAAAAAGACTGAAAGTTTAAGGATTTAAAAAGATGGATAATACCATACAAAGCAAAAGAAAACTGAGGTAGCCATGTGAACCACACACAAAGGGTTTCAGGGGAAAGGGGTTATTCAGGATAAAGAGTCTATTACATCCTGGGAAAGGAGATAATTCACTATGAATATAAAAATTCCTGAACTAGTATTCACCGAATCACATCGCTTCATAATAAGTAAACCAAATACTGACAGAAACAAAGAAAATGACAAATCTACAGCACTAAGAAAAGTAACACGCATTGCAACAAATGATCAGTCAATGCAATTAAAGCACCTGTGTATGTACAATTCAACCCATAGCAATGTGCCCATCACAATTCGGTGTAGGTTGTGGATTGCTGAATGTAACAGGTGGAGTATATATATGCTTTTCAAGCAGGATGATACACAAAACGAAACTCAGTGTAGTCTAAGCCACACAGTAAGTTTCAACAAATGCCAAAGAATCAATGATGTACTCACCCACAGAGGTTAAATAAATTGTGCAAGTTTACACAGCTAGCAGGAAGTAGAATTTAATTAAAAGAGATAAATATTTAGCACAGTGTCTGGCATGCAATTGACATTAAATGGCTATTGTGTTACAAATGTTATTTGTAAACAACCCCATCTTAGGGATCTCTCTTGCTTCTCTTCTGTTTTCAGCTGACTTTCTTGGTTTTCCAGATAGGCAAATCAATCAATCATCAATCAATCAATCAATCATTGCATGAACAGCAATTTCCATAATGGTGCTAAGAGAGCCATGTCAAGAACTCTGGCATGGGTCACTTTTTAAATTTAGACATCATTAAGTAAGAGGTGTTCTTTTTTGAGCTAGGATATTTTCCCCCAAACAATATTGATAGCTGAATTTCTTCACATGGTTTTATTATCATCCTGGATTTTTTTTGAAATTCTCTCTCTTGAGCTCATGACAGAGTGATCCAGGAGGCTGAGAAGAGGCCCAGCAGGAAAATCTTCTGGGTATGTAACGACTTCTGTGTGTTTCCTGAGGATGTTCCATCAGGGGCAGCTTTTCTTTTCTTGTTTTCTGGTTGGAAGGTCTCCATTCCTGGTAGGGGAGCCGGCATCACTACCTTTTGGAGCTGCCACTGAGAGTCAAGTGACAGCCCTGCTCTTCCCTCCTTTTCATCTGGAGGCAGACCTCCTGGACTGCCCAGCGGACTGTCCATGGCCCCCGCAGAAACCCCCTCCCAGGTTGCTGTCTCACAGATGGGGTCTCTTCTTTCCATTCCCCTTGGCCCGTGCAGCCTTCTCTACTTACTCAGCTGCAATCTGGCCCCTCCACGTCTTCCTCAAAGGCGGCCTCACATGCACATCCGCCAGCAGAAAATCCTCCAGTTTGTGCCATGAAGAGATACCTTCCTTTTTAATGCTGCTGTCGTTTCCCCGAGTTTTTGCATTTTTTTGCTCCTTTCTGTAGGAATTGGGTTACTGAGACAAGCTACCTACAATCAATTCTCCATTTTATCAAGTTATCTCTCCTTTTATGTTATGATTACACATGAAACTGGATTTGAAAGCCGGATGAGAAAGCAAATCTAAGATGATCCATACACCCATCATTTTGGTATTTTTGGTTTGACTAATGTAAACATTATATAGCTAAAATGTAATCAACAAAGGTCTCTGAATACCATGGAGATTGTTTCTGGCAGCAGAAAATACATTAGTTCTCCATTTCTGTGAACTGAATGCTCATTTAGAAGAAAAATGAAGTGTTTACTCTGAAACTACATATCATTAGGCAGATATTTTTGAACATTTGAATCTGAAATATATTTTTAGAAATTCTGTACCCAGACATAAACCCATATGGCATAATGGTTATTTACTCTTGGTACGCCAGGTTTGCAAAAGTTTTGTGTGCTCTTTCCCCTTAAAATTTGGAGAGATGGTGTAAAATTGCAAGAAAGTTCTCAATATTTTATGAAAATATAAAACAAATAATTCAGCAGTAAAAAATGATAATGTGTAATTATAAGTTTATAAGTCGCATTTTGAATAGGATAAGGCAATGGTTGTCAACTAGGACTGCCCTGTGTCCTATGGGACATGTGGTGATGTCTAGAGACATTTTTGGTTGTCACAGCTGGGTGAAGGTGCTAATGGCATCTATTGGGTGGAGACCAGGAGTGTTGCTATAAATCCCACAGTGCAGAGAACAGCTCCCCACGGCAAAGAGTTATTCAGCACGGTATCTTCCAGCCATCAGCCACGTCAAGGTTGTGGAACCCTGGAATAAGAAATAGCAGATCAGAGGAACATGCCTTCTCCCTTTTACATGTTCCTCCAAGACAGGGCACCAGACGTAAGGCACATCTTAAAATCCTGGAGAGTGAGAATGACAGTCCACGCATCTGTGGATCTTTGGGAACACATAGGGTTGGGGTGAAAACAACTGGGTTCCAGCCAGCACTGCTACCTGGCTATGGAGAAAGCCATTTTACCTCCAAGTGTCAGAATTGTCATCTATAAGGGAGTTAATGACACTGAACAGACAGAACCATTTAGAAGAAAAATAAGCTGGCACGTATAAAAGCATTGTACACACTGGAAATGGCATACACATTCAAGACATTTTAGTTTATAATATTTCATATACTTTCTATTTAGCCACAAGTATTGAGCCTTCAAATCCATTTTTTTTAAGTGCAGAACTTTTTTTTTTCTTGTAGTGTATTCAGATGAAAGGGCACAACATAAATAACCCATGTTCTCTCTTGTACACTTACAGTCTACCTTTATTTACCCATATTTGTTTTTCTTATTCTTTCCCCTCAATTCACCTATTGCTACTTCAAAGCAATTGAAATTGGAGAAAAGGAGAATTGCTCACCAACCTGCCCACTGCTGTAATCAAACTCTGTGAGTGTTTCCATCATTCATGTAAAAATAAGGAAAGCTCACAGTGCAGGAGATCAAAGCTAAAGAAGGGGTTATTATTTTATTACTGAAACCACAATAGCACGTTCTTTCCTCTTGGTGAGCAAAGCTAGAATTCATGTTTTAAATAGTAAATAAAAACAGACAAAAGATAGCCAAATATGATGAGAGTGAATGTTTATCATTTTAAGAAAAAAATTCATCCTTAAAGCCTTATCTAGAAATGGAAATCAGAAAGCTAGGAGCACCAGTTAATGTGCGAAAACATAAGAATTTCTTAATCTAGTGCTTCTGCCTTTACTCTCTCTCCCTTCAGCAGTAAAGGGACATTTTTCCTGTTAGCAAAGAGGGAATGAGACATTTGTTGAACAGGCAAATATGGGAGACATTTTAGAGTCATTCATTCATGTATTTCTGGCAATGGCTCTGAAGAGTGGATAGTATTACCTTCATTTTACAGATGAGGAAACCAAGGCTTGCACAGGTTAAGCGCCCTGTTCCAGCTTCCACAATTGTGAATGGTTTTAATGAGGCCAGAGCTCATGCCTGTCTGACTATGACACATGACACTTCAATTCCTATGGCGACATTTTCCCTGGGACACAAAGAATTTATACAAATAACAGTTATCGTTACAGAAATGAAGTGTTGCATTGCTTTTGAGCTCTAAATGCCTTTTTATTTATTGCCATGTTATTCCACTAAATTTTTAGGAATGATAATACAGCAGACTTTGGTTTTATTATACCGTGAATTTGTAAAGTCTGAAATTTTCCAAAAACATTTCATTTTTGGACGACTTCACTTTTACTTCATTTTTATCAGTAGTTTCAGGATTTGACTATTTTCTTTCTTTCTTTCTTCCCTTCTTTCTTTCTTTCTTTCTTTTTCTTTCTTTTCTTTCTTTCCTTCTTTTTTTTCTGAGTTTTGCTCTTGTTGCCCAGGCTGGAGTGCGATGGTGTGATATCGGCTCACCACAACCTCTGCCTCCCTGGCTCAAGTGCTTCTCCTGCCTCAGCCTCCTGAGTAGCTGGGATTACAGGCATGCACTACCACATTGGCTAATTTTGTATTTTTAATAGAAAGGGGGGTTCTCCATGTTGGTCAGGCTGTTCTTAAACTCCCGACCTCAGGTGATCTGCTCACCTCGGCCTCCCAAAATGCTGAGATTACAGGCATGAGCCACTGTGTCTGACCTATTTTCTTAAAGATAGCTTTTACAAAGAAAGATTTCAAGGTGGTTTTGTTTATAATAACACAAGCTGAAAAGGACAATTGTTCACCATGTGCCAAGTACCAAACAAACACCATCTCATCTCATGTTCAGATTAAACTCACAGGGATGGTCTTCTCTTCCTTTCATTCATCAAAGAGTTCAAGTAGAGACTGGTGAAGTCAATGGCTTCAAGTCAGGAGTCAAAACTAGGTGGCCTGACCTCTCATCTACACACTTATCCATTCTCCTCTATGTCCTCTGGCTTCTAGAGAGATATTCCTAGGGGATGTCAGGGAGCCATCGAACTCTGGGAGGCTGGAGGGGGAGCTGCCCAGTGCCAGGCTAAAAAGGAGCTCCTGTCTCATCTCACGGTGTTTTTAATTCAATGTCCTGCCTCAGCCAAACTGCAGACCCCCATAAGCTGAGGATCTCCTGATATCCACAGCCAGAAAGTGTTCCCGGCATAGCAACCTCTGTGGTCATTAGTCTCTCAGTCCTGACAAATTCATACTTCTATAAATCCATACTCAGTTCCCTTTATTTTCCTCTGCTAGTTTAAAGAAAATCACTACATGCCTTCTAAAATTAGATGAGATAAACGGAATTCCAGAGACTTGGGATTGGAAGGTGGGTGCAGTCTTCCAGAGTCTCTTTCTGCAGCTGTGACTGCAGTGCCTCTTGAGTCCCTCTGCTGAGGCCATGCCTGGTGCCTGCAGACAGTGGTGCTGAGGTTGTCTCACTGGCAGAGTCGACGGAGATGTGGCGCTTCCTTGGTGAAATTCTTAGGCAGGCCAAATCACTAAGCTAAAGGGAAAAGTCAAGTTGGGAACTGCTTAGGGCAAGCCTGCCTCCCATCCTAGTCAACGTCACCCCTCTGCTTACTGACATAAATGCATATCTGATTGCCTCCCTTGGAGAGGCTCATCAGAAATTCAAAAGAACACAACCATTTGTCTTTTTCTACCTATGCCCTGGAAGCCCCTCCCCATGTTGAGTTGTCTCCCCTTTCCAGACCAAACCAAAATGCACTCTGACCACCTCGGGCACACGTCATCAGGACCTTCTGAGGCTCTGTCACAGGTGGTGCGCATCTCAAACTTGGCAAAGTAAACTTTCTAAATGAACTGAGACTCGTTCAGATTTTGGGGGCTCATAACCATCAATATGTGGAATGCATGTTTGGCCTTAATTCTAAGTGTTCTCTTGGGGAACTCCTATTTTGGAGGGACAGGGTGAAATCATCGGCAAAACCTTGATACCGAGTCTAACAGCTGTTGTCTAATTTGTGCGAATGAAGTGCCATAGATTTCAGAGTGGAAAATTGACAAGAATCCTCAAAGAGAAAGGAATGCACCTGGCAACTCAGTTCGGCCTTTGCTTGGAGATTTTCCTTCTCTTTTCGGGGTATTGCAGTATGGCCAGGGCCTATTTTAAGAAAGGAGAGCTCGAAGCTTTCCCATCAGCGTTCCAGAATTCGCATTGTTAATTGCCTACTCTGTCATTACTGCATTTTTTTTGTGTGTGTATTTAGATAAAACCCTATACACTTGTTAATTAGAATGATTAAAGAAATTAGGCGGCTGCTGGTCACCCTGCTTTTACATTAGACAGGAATTCATGCATGGAGAAGATATGTTCTGGCTCTTTCTATGGGCAGTCAGACAACATGCCCCAATTTTCACAACTGTGGTGTAGCTAAAAGGCTGAGAATTGTACTTCAAGTGTGAAATAGAGGCTCTGTTGTTTGACACTATCCATGGGAAAACTACATAAATTCATTAAAGCAGGCAATCTGGGGCATGTTTGTACAATCTCAAGGAAGTGGGGTAACACTGAGGGAGGCGTGAGATGGAACAGGCGTCCTAGATGGCTCTAGCTAACCTGGAGTTCAAGGTGAAATAGCCCTCGCGGCTCCACTGCGTTAAGCCCCACTCATTTCAATGCACAGTTGGATTATCCTGGCCCGGCGTTTCCTCTTCTGCACATGGAGGCTCCATATGGTAAACTTCATTAAGCACCTGGGCCAGCAGGCACGTGACAGGCGGCCACCTTTTCACCTTCCCTGCGCACTTACTGTGTGCTTGGCTGTGGCCTGAGCACCATATTCCAAATGCCAGATTTAATCCTCACCTTATTGCTGTTGTCAAATTACAGATGAGAAAACGTCGGCTCAGAGACATAAACGGCTCTTCCAACATCACACAGCCTAGTGAGTGCTGAGGTGTTGGGCTTTCCGTGCGGCGCACTGGCTCCCAAGCAGCGCTGACCCACGGCTGAGGCTTTGGGCTCTGCTGTCAGTCTGGGACAAACCCCGGTTTCTCCACTAAAGAGTTAGAAGGCCTTGATCAGTCACTTAATGACTCTGTGCCCGGGCTTTCTTCTCTGTAAGGGGGACACCAGCCCCGACCCAGTGAAAGAATGGGGTGCTTGTAAGACTGCTAACTCTAAGCATTCCTTTTCTCTCTGCCTCCCCACCTTCCTACTCTCTTGGGGTTTAACTTTCTGGCCCCGGAAGAAATGAGGAAGAAATATGTATCTCTTACTATAAGATTTCATTTATTTAAAAGGAACAAGGTTCCGGGGCTCAGAAAACCTTGAGTCGCAAACTTACGGCTGGGCGGCCAAGGACCTTGAGGTCAGGCAAAGTGGCCTCTGCCTCTGTGAAGGCGAAATCATGCTAATTCTGCTAATCTGAGGGAAAATTCTCTCCGTAGAATGGTTGTAAGGCGGTAAGAAGTGCCGACTAGGTACAGTTTTTCAGCTAACTAGCTGGGTGACTCAATGAGTCCCTTAACTCTCTCATATTCCCATTTCTACGCTGACAAGTGAGCAGCTTTGCAGCAGCAGTGGCTGATACCAACTGCCCTTAACTGACCGGGCACATCTGCCCGCACTGCGAGTAGCCTGGACTTCCACTGAACCAAGCACTTCATTCATTTGCTCTCTCACTCCCACCATTACTACGAGGCTGGTGTCCTCCATTGGATAGGAAAGAATATCTGCTCCATAAATATTTTTATGTTTACAACAATGGTAGTTACATGTGTAACATGAAAAAGTGACATTTTTGGGTGCTTTGTGACTTAAAAAACATTCTTAATCATTTTAGTCAAGAACTTACAGCTTGACACTGCATTAAAATATTCCTCTTTAAGGTATATCTATATTATGACTTAGCTTAGCAAGTTATTGTTTTAAATGTCCTAGAAAAATAGCTTGTCAGCCCAGGTGAGGTGGCTCATGCCTATAATCCGAGCACTTTGGGAGGCTGAGACAGGCAGATCACTTGAGATCAGAAGTTTGAGACCAGGCTGGCCAATATGGTGAAACTCTGTTTCTACTAAAAATACAAAAATTAGCTGAGCGCGGCAGCAGCCGCCTGAATCCAGTTACTCAGGAGGCTGAGTCAGGAAGATGGCTTGAACCCGGGAGGCCGAGGGTGCAGTGAGCAGAATGCCACTGCACTCCAGCCTGGGCAACAGAGCAAGACTCTGTCTTGAAAAAAATAAAAGTAACTTGCTTAACTTGCTGTATCCCCACATCAACTCTCATCACAGGATTTCTCAGCCTTGGGACTATTGACATTTTGGGCAGGCGCTTCCTTGTGGTGGGCCATCCTGGGCATAGTGGCCCAGCACCGTCCCTGCCCTCTACCCAGTTGATGTCATGACACCCTCCCACATTGTGACAACCAAAAACGTCTGCAAACATCAAGTGTCCCCCGGGGGTAAACGTGCCCCCAGTGGACAAACGCTGCCTTGGATCAATGACCACAAACTTAGAATGAGTAAAGTCTGAAGGCTTTGACAGATGTTTGTTTGTTTTTGTTTTAATTAAAATGTTGTATCCCAACGAAAGATGTTATCCAAATGCCTTTAAAAATGATTTCTTTAAAAGTTTTGCTGTCTTACCATTCCATTCGTGTCCACTGAATGTGATTGCACTGATGTTTATGGGCATTCTGTCTGGATGGGCGGATGGGGTGATGAATCGGGGTTCTCAGATCCTTGGTGAACTGGAGAGGACACCTTGGCTTAAAGGGTAGCGTTGAGCAAGCTTATCTCATATTGAGGAGAAAGATGTTGCCACTGATTAAATTTGAAGAAGAAAGAAAACGTAATTTGATTATCTTCACCAACTGGGCATAGCATAGATAATCTTATTTTCTCAAATGGAAGAATTGCTGCAATAAGTAAAAAGAAGAAGAAATGTTTGGCTGAAGGCAGTGTAGTGTGATAGAAACTAATGATGCTGTCTGAATAGAAGGCTGGTTACATCATTTTCCAACTTTAATGTTTTCTTGGGGATGCATTTGTGGTAACTGCATGACCACAGTAGTTGAGTCCTGCATCTCTGCCCCAATAAAATAGATTTAGCACAATCTACGAGATGAAAATGCAGGTATTCCCTCCGTGTGCTAGACATTGTCCACCGAAAACTTACCATGCTCAGAATGTTCTTAAATAAGGTTGCAGAAGAGAATAATAAAATCCTGAATCTGTTGTTCCTATGTTTCTATTGCATGAAACCCAGGATTTGCAAAGATCCTGAAGTACCAAGAAAGCTGGGTGAACAGAAAAACATCAGTTGCTCCACGGAACGCCTACAGGGTATATCCGGCTTGTTTTTTCCCATTGATCTCATGTGTGTGATATTTGCTCTGCAGATACATCTAGAACCCATGACAAACAACTATGGTCTGTATTCACTTGTGGGAAACACACTGGAAAAGACTCAGGGTTGGCAAGAGTAAGTCAGCTCAGCCTGGACAGGGGAACCTCAGCTCTTTTCCATTTATGAGAAAAATGCTACAGAAAATTTACAGCTTAACGCAACAGCATCTGGCCCTATCCTGAGAAAGCAGAAGTAGTGCTACTGGGATGAGTGAATAAATGAGGAAGGGAGTGAATCAATAAAATCAGAAAATCACTGGTGGTGTCCATTTCAACAAAATCTATCTTATAAAAATAAACATAGGTTCAGGTGCAGTGGCTCATGCCTGTAATCCCAGCGGTTTGGGAGGCGGAGGCATGCAGATCACCTGAGGTCGTGAGTTCAAGACCAGCCTGACCAACATGGAGAAACACTGTCTCTACTAAAAATACAAAAAATTAGCTGGGCCTGGTGGCACATGCCTGTAATCCTGCTACTTGGGAGGCTGAGGCAGGAGAATCGCTTGATCCTGATAGGCAGAGGTTGCAGTGAGCTGAGATTGCACCATTGCACACCAGCCAGGGCAACAAGAGAGAAACTCCATCTCAATAAATAAGTAAATAAATAAATAACATAATGGCAACAATAATAATAACAGCAAATACATGCAGCATTTATGGGCTCAGCACGATTCTAAGTGCTTTAAATACATTCACTCATTTAATGTCCCTAATAACCATGGGCACTGGGCACTATTATATTTTGCTTTGAGGACAAGAAAACTGAGGTACACAGGAGTTAAGTCACTTGCCCCAGGTCACAGAGCTACTAAATGAGAATGTTACAATTCAAACACTGGGCGTTTGTCTCTGGAGTCCGTGCTCATAAATACTGTACCACATTTTCCCAAAATTAAAAATGATATGATCTGACAAGTTGCGTTATGTAAATGAATCTGGGTTTTAGGTTGACATTGACCGATGAGTTCCTTTGAATAGTTAGCTTTCCTCTCTGTTGCTTTATTACAATTAGCTAGAAGACTCCAAAGGACAGGAAGTAGAATAAGGAAATATCAAATATTCATTCAAAACCCACAGAAAACCCATTTGGGAAAACAAAATGTAAGTAAATGCGGAAACTAGAACTAAACTTGCTAAAATTCAGTTTGTGAGCATTTGCAAATCCCTGCATAAAATATAACGAACACATTTTCCACCAAGGGCACTGCCTGGATTCAGAAACATTGCGTGGATCACACAAAACAGCTGGGTTCAAGAAAAAAAAAAAAAAAAAAAAAAAAAAAAAAAGAAAAACCGTGCTCTTCAGTGCCTTCCGCCTTGGCCTATTGCTCCATAATGACCGTTGCTATAGAAATGCCCAGGTGACGTTTTCTTGTGAACACAATGGGTGATATATTCAGCATCATCTTTACTACAAGTTTAGGGTTTCAGTCAAAATCAAGTCTCTGTAAAAAGGAAATCCGCCATCTCCATAAAAGTTAATCCATGATTTTTTTAAAAAGAAGCCTGTATATTTAGAATTATCTGAGAATTAGGAATGAAAAATAGAGGTCTTCTTTATTTAGCTCTTTCTACTTAAATAATGCAGTGATGGGAGAGATTTTTGTGGGAATGTATAATTTAATATAATTGAGTAAGGGAATTAGGACGTTTCATCCACTCTGCAATTTAATGACACAGTTCTTAAGATAGCCGAGGACATTACGTTATAGTGAAGCTGAGGTTTCCTGGAGAGTTAAGTGGGAAAACAGAGGCAAGAGGAAGTCTTGGGAACAAAGGGCATGAACGGAAATGTTTAATAAATTGGAGTCAGAGAAACCTGGCTGACTGCACATGTGTAAATGAGCTCATGGATATTCAGAACAGAAATTAAATCAGCTCATGTAGACAGCATTAAAGACCTTCCTCCTTCCCAGCCTGCTTTCCTCCGAGAGGCCACAACAGGGCAAGCTTATTCTCCGACGTGCCCCCAATCCTGCTTTCTGCACAAGCTCAGGGACTACTTGCAGATTATTTGCCACACTTAAATTAAGGAAAGGCCAAGAACAAAGCCTCTTTTTTCATTGTTTAATTGCACAGTCAAAGACTCTTCATTTTAGATCGCAAAGGATTATCCCCTTCACCTGCCAGTTCCTCACCCCTCCCTGCTCCACTGCATACATTTCTTCACAAATTGCCATAAAAAGCCATTCAGGACAAGACATATTTATTACCACAGGATTTCTGTGTCTCTTGGGTCCAGGCAGGGCCTTGCTGTGCCCTGGGCTCAGGGTCTCCCAAATCTGCAGTCAAGGTGCCGCCTGGGCTGCCCTCTCGGGTGGCACCTGGAGTTCTCAAGCCTGCAGGTTCTGCAAGTCAGCTCTCTCCACAGGCGGCTCACAGCATTGCTGCTTCCTTCTTCAGGGCCACAGGAGGATGTGTCTCTGCTTGTCATCTCTGACATCAGAGAAGGATGGAGGCCTCTTTAAGAGGGCTCTCCACCACTGCATTGGGTCAGACTCATCCAAGATAATCTCTTTTTGGTAATCATCATCAACTACTTAAACTGTGGCCTTAATTGTGTCCATAAAAGCCCTGCACTTGTCATATGCCATTGGTTAGAATCCAGTGGCAGGGACTGGGGGAGGGAATTCTCCAGGTTGTGACTCATTCAGAGTCACCTTGGGTGTGTCCTGTATACCTTCTGGCATTGTCTGGATGCTATGTCCTCTGAATCTCATGTTGAATTGGAATCCCCTGTGTTGGAGGTAGGGCCTCGTGGAGGTGATTGGCTCACGTGGGTGGTCCCTCATGGCTTGGTGCTATCTTCACAACAGTGAGTGAGTTCTTACAACATCTGACTGTGTAAAAGGCTGTGGCACCTCCCCCCTCACACTCTCCCCGGTCCCCACTCTCTCCATGTGATGCATGGGCTCCCCTCTTGCCTTCTGCCACGACTGTAGCTTCCTGAGGCCTCCCCAGAAGCTGAGCAGATGCTGACAACGTGCTCACTCTACAGCCTGCAGAACGGTGAGCAAATTTAACCCCACTCCTTATCAACTACCCAGTCTCAGGCTGGCCTCCCTCCCTCCCTCCCTCCCTGCCTGCCTGCCTGCCTGCCTGCCTGCCTCCCTCCCTCCCTGCCTGCCTCCCTCCCTCCCTCCCTCCCTGCCTGCCTCCCTCCCTCCCTCCCTCCCTCCCTGCCTGCCTGCCTGCCTGCCTGCCTGCCT